>NC_056731.1:1573142416-1573314916 GCF_019279795.1 Protopterus annectens | reverse complement strand
GCCATGGAAATAACCATGACACACTGCACAGGAGGGGGTACCAATGTTAGCACGGCCAGTCTGGAGCACTCAAAATCATCCTTGGGTTTATCCTGTTTGATTTTTAGTAGTACTTTGGAGAGGAGAGGCAGAGAGAGGAAGGCATAGACTGATAGGTATTTCCAGCTGAAGGACAGAGCATCCACTTTCTAGGCTTGTTTGTGGGGAGTCCTTGTGCAAAATTTGTCCAATTGGTAGTTCTGGGGAGAGGCAAACAGGTCTATATCTGGGCTTCCCCATTTGCTTGTCAACATGTTGAAAATCCTTGGTTCCAGTTTCCACACGTGTGGGTCAGTGAGGTTTCTGCTTAGTCCATTTGCCAGTGTATTTAATTTTCCTGGCAGGAATTGAGCTTGTAGGTGCACTTGGTAGCTCAAGGCTGTGTTCCACAATGCCATGGCTAGTCTGTAGAGTGGGTAAGAATGTGTACCCCCCTGCTTGTTTATGTACCACATAACAGTGGTGTTGTCCATCTTTACCATTAGTTGTCCTGGAAGAATGTGGTTCTTGAAGGCTGTCAGAGCATTCTGTACAGCTAACATTTCTTTTTGATTGATATGCAGGTGCATTTGTCTTGGGTTCCATTTGCCCTGAATGCACTTCCCTGCCAGGTGAGCCCCCCATGCATAGTCTGATGCATCTGTTGTTAGGGTTTGGGCGGCAGGGGGTGGTGTGAAAGGTAGTCCCTTGTTTTGGTGGCAGGCCTCTGCCTACCAAAGGAACTCTAGGCATAGGCAAGGTATGATAGGAATCATTGTTTCTAGGTACTGAGAATGTTGACACCATAGGCTTTTTAGATACCACTGTAGTTTCCTCATATGCAGTCTTGCATATGGAATTAGAAGAAAGCAGGAGGCCATGAACCCCAAGGCTTGCAGTATTTGTCTTGCAGATAGCAGGGTTTCTGTGGCCACTTGTTTGAAGTAGGTTGTCAAATGGATTTGCTTTTCTGGCATGAGGTAAGCCATCTGGGAAGTTGTATTCAAGCTTGCTCCCAGGAATATAAAAGGTGTGATTTCTTTTCATTTATGGTGTACCCCAGACAAGTTAGAACCCTTTTTACAAAGGCCAGATGATTCAAAAGTATGTTCTGGCTTTCTGCCTGAATTAGACAATCGTCAAGGTATGGGTATATTTGAATATTTCTTTGCCTGCGAAATGCAGTAACTGGAGCTAGGCACTTTGTGAATACCCTGGGTGCAGTAGATAAGCCAAAGGGCAGTGCAGAGAACTGATAGTACGTGTAGCCTACTTTGAAGCGTAGTACCTTCTGCATGATTCCCTGATTGGGATGTGCAGGTATGCTTCTTTTAAATCTAGTGCTGCCAACCAGGCATCTTTGCCTAGCATAGGAAGCAATTGGTGAAGAGTCAGCATCTTGAATTTTGGAATCTCCAAAAAAGTGTTTAGAATAGACAGGTCCAGGATAGGACGCCATGAATTGTCTTTTCTGGGTACCAGGAAAAGTCTTAAGTAGAAACCTTGTCTCTTTTCCTCTTCTGGTACCAGTTAAATAGCCCCCATGCTTAAGAGAGAAAGTACTTGTTTTTGGGCCTCTGCCCACTGATTTGGGGGTAGGTCCGGCCACCCACTTGGTGTTGGCAACATGTGGAAGTGAAATCTGTATCCCTGGGACACTATATTTAAAACACATTTGTCCTGGATACTGAGTTCCCAATTCTTTGCATGAAGAGAAATCTTTCCCCCTAAAAGGGCAGTCAGTTGATAAGTGCTTGGAAATTTTAAAAGGAAGTCATTGAGACAGTTTACCATAGGGGGGAGTCTTATTATTCCCAGACTTGGAAGTGGAGGCCTCCCACTGCTTAGTTCTGTGTGTCCCCTGGGACTGAAACCTGGGGTTTTTGCTGTGTCTGGGTTTGGCTTGAGAAGACCTGGAAGGGGCTGGAAAGGACCAATTCTTAAAGGGCCAATGCCTACTAAATCTAGGAGACTGAACTTGTAAAAACTCTTTAACAGTTTGCATAGCTTTAGCTTTATCTTCCATCTTTTTACGAACTTCCTCAGCCTTGTTGCCAAACAGGCTGTCCTGATTTAAAGGAGCATCCAACAATTTACCTTTAACATGATCAGGCAAAGATTGCTCCTTAAGCCAAGCATGCCTTCTGAGCATAGACCCAGTAACAGCAGTCCTGCAAGAGGCCTCTAATGAATCAAAACCACATTGCAAAGTATGTTTTCCAACTTGTTCGGCAGAATGCATTTAATCCTGTAATTCTTTAATTTCCACACAGTCAGGAATCAACATAATTTTCTGTTTAAGCAGTCCAATAACATGTTGCTGATATTTTAACATATGAAACTGGCAGTTTAAAGCCATAATGGCCAATGTTACAGAAGTGTAAACCTTCTTACCCCATCTATCCAGCGCCCTGGAGTCTCTATCAGAAGGGGTAGGATTTTTAGCAGTAGAAGCCCTTGGGCCCCTGTGAAATAGTCTCTGGATCTGCAATAGGATTTTTGAAAAGGAACTTGTGGGACTCAGGGACCCTGTAGTATCTGTCAGGTGTTCTGGGAGCAGGAGGCAGGGAATCAGAGGCCAAACTAGATTCTGAGAAAGCATCATCAACAATGTTTAGTACAGGAGGAATAGCTAAAGGCCTATGCTGAGGTAGGAGAAGGAAATCCCTAAGCCTCTTTTTTGAACAAGAAAAATCCTGGCTTTCCCAGTGGAAATGCTCTCTTAGAGTATGTAAGGTTTGCAAAAGAAAAACCATCAGGAGGGGAAGCAGAGGGAATAGAGTCCTCTGCATAAGAATCCACATATGCAGGTAAGGGCAAATCCAGAACATCAGAAGAGTCAGAAAAAACAGAATCCTGATCAGAAGATTCATAATCAACTTCAGTCCTAGGCCTCTTAGAAGGGGGAGGTTGGCTACCCCTGATTAGAGTTATTAGATCTTCAGCCATTCTTATCATTTGTTTTTTAGGCCTAGAGGCCTGAGCATGTGGCCTGGGCATCGGTTTTTTTAGATATGGATCGAGATTTAGGCCTAAGTAAAGAAGGAGGCATCGGTTTAATATGCAAATCCGTAGGCCTGAATACACCCTCAGAAGCCAGTGCCTGCACAGCGGCTCCGGACCCATCCAAGGTAGAGACATCCGCGAGTTCTATAGTTGAAGCATCTCGTGGCATACTGGACTCTGAATGGGTCTCAGTAGACACCTGCGAATCAGAAGTAGCAGGTATCAGGGGCTGAAAAAGCACCTCATTGAGTACTGGCGAACTGGCGACTGGTTTAGGAGAAGCATCATTGGCAATTTTGGACCTCGGCTGCCTGTCTCTGTCTTTATCTTTGCGTTTTTTCAGAATCCCTGTAGTCGGATGGCTAACCGATGACATTTCTGGATAATTAAACTGAGAACGGAAATATTTAGAGGCGGAAATATACTGATGACGGATAGTGTGCTGATTAAATAAAGTACAAAACCGACAGCAAGGTATGTCGTGGTCAGGGCCTAGGCAAGGAATACAGTACGAATGAAAATCTTTATGAAGTATTTGCTTTCCACAAGTAATGCAATTATTAACTTTTACTGATATCAGTAAGGAGCAAGAAAAAGTTTCTCCAACGGGGTACTTAGCTTTATTTGAAGACTTTGGTTCTGAAACTCGAAAATTAAAATTTCAGGAGTTGGCCGACCGGCACTTGCAAACTGCTTCTGCTTCAGACACCGCACGGCAAGAAACACTGATGTAATGGTGTTGGCTGCATGTTTTATACCCCTGAAGACCTGACATCATGGAAGAAGGGACAGCAACTGACACAGGACCCAAGACTTTTTTAATCAGGCCGACTGAGGGCTACCTGCAAGCAGATAACCCAAATGTAATGACTGCAACAGTGAAACATGAAGAACATCACACTGACAGTGAAAAAAGTACTTTGTAACTATCAAAACTAAAATTTGTGAGCATTCAACGATATGCAACAATGCCAAGAATCTGGGCAAATATACATAATGATTTCTTAACTAAATAAATGAACTGGCCTTTTACATAAGCCACGAAGGTTAACATTAAATTTCAGCAGGGCAACTAAAATAACCCAATCAATCAGCATGTTTTTAGAAGGAAACCAGAATGCCTAGAAATAACAAGAAAACTACACAAATGGTAATCAAAACCTGAATCCAATTATAAATTTAAAATGTTCATAAAATAGCTCCCATTTAGCAAAGCTGAAATAATTGCAATCATTACTGAATTCATTTGCCGTAAATAAAGCTTTGTCTAAATCTTATAAAATAGCTTTAAATATGAAATTCTATTAGATATTTCTTTATTCCTCAATTTGGTCTTCCTACGATGAAAACCTTAACTGAGGTAACACTTTTGAATTACCAGTTTAAAAATAGTTTGAGATAGATCCCTAATAAAAAAAATTAGTTTCACTCAGTTTATGGTAAATAATAATGCATAGCTAGCCCCTGCTGAAACAGCAGCTATCTTTCCCAGGTGTTCCCCCATCTTGTCCTGATTCTGAAGACTGTAATGGAGACATATTACATAAATTCTGCTCCTGCAAACATTCCCAACCACTATGGAACATGCTTATAAAGAAAATTAATGTTAATATTCCTAAGATAAACAGTATTCTCTGGAAGCCAGATTTACTTCATGTCACTACTGACAAGGTACATAGAAAACATGTATTTATATTAATTACATGCTGGTCCCTTTTAAAACTTTACATCACACAAAACTGTTTAAATCTCCATTCTATGAACTGTGAGTATTTTATTAGCATACCTTTCAAATACCTTAAGACAGCCAAATTCTTACAAATGTTTGAAAGCCTCCCTAACCATGACACCTGCTCTGAAGATATCAGAACTATTTTTAGAAATTCTCTTTTTAAACTATGTCTCTCCTTGCCACACCTCCCTTCCTTCTTAAAATGTACATTTTTAACATGACTAATTTTTCACCTAATATTAAACAGTTAATAGAAGGCTGTTATGGGTGCTTTTTGGGGGGAAGGTTAGAGGCAGACTAGGCAATAAAATGCAACTTTTAGCAATATTGCCACTCAATGCGCAAGCTAGTTGTTCTAAGCTTGTCAGTGCAGCTGTCTGGTCTCTTTTACAAACTACCCTTCTATTTGCTGTGTCGATAATGGTACACATCTCTTGTTGATTGCAAAATTAAGTCACAAAAACAACCACATAGTGGCAGTACACTTAACACCGAAAGTGTTATAAGAGACTTAGGGACACAGGTGGACAGTGGTCTCACCTTCGATAACCACATTGCCACAACAGTCAGGAAATTCTTATGTGGCACATCTCACCACTAAGGGCTTTTCATCCAGAAAAAAGGAGGTCATTGTCCCACTGTACTCATCCCTCATTAGACCCATTATAGAATACAATGCCCCGTTTGGTATGTACCTCTCAAGACATCTGCAACAACTGAAAAGGGTGCAGAAATACCTCACTAAAAGAATCACAGGCCTAAATCAGAAGCCCTATGCAGACCATCGAAAAAAACTCCACCTATACTCTGTCGCATATCGTCTACTCAGAGGTGATCTCTGCTTAACATACAAGACCATATCAAACCCAGAGCTGTTGGATATGCTACACTTAAAGAAATCCCAATTCCTCAGAGACACATGCTCCTGGGAACTAAACCTTGTCAACACAATGAACGATAAACATGCTGGAGGGATAGGTTCCTGACTCAGAGACTCCCCAGACTCTGGAATAGACTGCCTATACATGTCAAGCAGAGCGCCTCTTTTGCCCTCTTCAAAAGGAACCTTAATGATTGGATGGGATATAGGAAATTCACCCCAGGGATCACATCAATCGCCCTGCTAGACAGGGGTCCAGGGAAGTAAATACCGTGGAAGAAATAGCCAGGGAATTGTTATGGCTAGGATTGTATAGGCCCTAGGGCCGATAGCCTAGTACCAACCTATGAACCCAAGTATTATTGCATGTAGTGCATATAGTTTTTAAATGTTTTTGTATTTGTAGAGATTTTGTCATATTTAAATATCATACTTCTCATATACAAACCCAATAAAAACATTGGAAAGTCCCTTTATAAATACTCCATAGCCCATGCTTGGAACTTACTCCCTCTCAATAAAAGAAACACTCCTCAAAAATACCTGTTCAAACAAGAACTTAAACTTTATCTACAAAAGACGTGGTCCTGCCCTTTTCAAACTCCCACTTGACTTATTCTCCCGTCTTACCTACATAATTTCTTTTTCTCATATACCCTGCACCTTCTGTTACTTTTCCCTCTTTTTCCTATTTTTAAATGTACCAAAAAAATAATAATAGATCATTGTATTACTATTGACTCTTTGTACATTGGAATGATCTCACTTATGGTATTCCACTGAATTTCATACTTTGTTTTTTTTTTTTTTAATATGCAATATTTATAGATTTTTTACCTGTTAATAAGCTTATGTCATGCTACTACTTGCTAGTAGACTTATGTTATCTATTGATTATATCTTTATAACTTTTGTAATAATCGTTAATATTCTGAAGCTTTTCTCATCGGGTCGCCACTGAAAATGGGCCCCTGGCTTAGCTGGACTAACCTGGTTAACAAATGTCAATAAATAAATACATAAATAAATATATTTCCTATATCATGCTTAGTTTTCTCATGTTATTCTTTTATTAATAGGTTTGTCATTATAAAATTTCAAATAAAAAGGTATTGAAAAAAAACTGAAACAGATACTTTAACCATTGTAAAACTATGCCAAGGTAGCATGCCCACTTGCCAGGTCAAAAAAGTAAGCACATTTTAAAGCATGCAGAAAAACAAAGAAAAGATTATGTCATCACTAGAAGTGATTGGCTCCAACAGAAATACACCTGTGGGTGCAAAGACACAGATTATCATTATTCAGTGCTGCACTAAATGGGCCTGGATAAGGACACAGACCACAAAGGCTTTGCCAAAAGCAATCAGTACACTTAAGTAAGCAACACAACACATTGAAATGAAGTACAAATACAAAATATGTCTAAAACAAGTATGCAATAGCCCAGCATAAAAAGCAGAATACACTATGGAATGTAGGCAAGAAAAAAAATCATTCACAAGCACATACTTGGAAGAAGAATCTCTACGGATGTGCCATGTGTATGCACCACAGCAGCTACAGGCTGTAATGTGCAACAGTAAGATGTCACACAAAAGTATTACTTTCAAGATGCAACTACAAAGATAATGGTCAAAGACACACACCCACATCCACACAGAAGTGCACGCACACACACACACACACACACACACACACACACACACACACACACACACACACCCCACACCAACATAGAAACACACACACACACACACACACACACACACACGACCACACAGAAACACACACAGCGCCACATAGAAACACACACTCATGCACACACGCATACAGATACACACACACACACACACACACACACACACACACACACACACACACACACACACACACAAAAACACACACACACACAGAAACACACACACACACACGTACACCTCTTTGAGGACAACTAACAGATGTAACCGACATGATGTAACTTTAACAACTCACACAGGTCTGTTGCACAGAGCTGGAATATCACTAGTGTCCATTTAGTAAAAGATCCATGATGACATGTTGGTCTATCTCACAGAAGACAGTCAGAATGTGTCTGTACATGCATGCATCAGGTGCTGCCCCCCTCCCTACTCATATGGTTGCATGTTGATATACACCCTACTACAGGAACATAGTCTGTGTGAAGGATGCATTGAAGTGTGTATTCATCTGTGTCAGGAAGTTGTTATCTGCGGAGTCATGTGATAGGCAATCTGTGATGTTGTCACAGCCCATTGATTCTGTGCGACAGGCCTGGATGAAGGTAAGACAGTGCATACTATCCTGATGTGGCCTAGGGTTTGGACACAATCCCCCATGCAGGTATCTTTGAAAAACTCACCCAGCTGGGAATTAACCCTTATGTCACTAGATGGATAACTAATTGGCTCACTGACAAAACAGATACTGTGAAAGTTGGTGAATCAACCTGTACCAGTAGCGCTGTCACCACTGGCACACTCCAGGATCTGTGCTTGGTCCTTTACTGCTTGGACTCTATTTTGGAACAGTTCAGGCTAAAGTATATGGCCTTTGGCTTACTGCTTTTGCTGATTCATGGATACTGGTGCAGTCATTGAGTCCACCTGTGATGATATTATACTGCAGGAGGGACTAACACAGACAAATGATTGTTGACAAAGCCACACTATCTACAAATAAATGCAAAAATGTGTATTTATTTTGTCCTTCTGCAAAGTGGAATTCCCTGCTAATTAGAGCATTAAGAACAGTCCCACTTTGCAGAAACCCACTGATGCAAGCACTGGGAACACACATAGCAATCTGAACTTCGACCACCAAGTGTCCACACTGTTATTGAAAGCCTATATTGTGCATATCATAAGTCACACCATTGTATTCAGATCTGAGGATTATATTAAAGTACTGTCCTTGAACCTCATCAGAATACTAATAGAGAATAATGCTGTTTTATGCATGTACCTCACCAAACACATGTAGTAGCTGGAGACACCACAGGTGTTTCTCACCAAGAAAATACAGGGCCTACAAACCATTCCATGAGGTATGTGGATAGACTGAAAGCCATGTCACTGTAATCTGGATCGTATAGGACAAGGTGACTTTTGCCTGATCCTGCCCTGCTGGGAATAGTGCACATTCACAAATCAGATATAGCTGATGACATCAGCAGTGTCTGATGTGAATGTGGTAATAACAATGTCCCACCTGCTGGTGAAAAGGATCTCTGTAATGTTAGCACACAGACACACACACACACACACACACACACACACACACACACACACACACACACACACACACACACACATACACACACACACACACACACACACACAGTTGACTACAGTGAGATTAAACCCCCTTCCTAAATACACAGACTACAGAACTCTGTATTTAAAGCAAGTGCCACAGCTCGAGTCGGACCTGGAGTGTCTCTGACAACACTTTATAGCTGATGACAACAGAAGTGTCTGGTGCAGAAAATATGGTAGTAACAGTGCCCCGCATGTTGGTGTAAAAGGCTGTCTGTAATGCCAAGCAAGAGCATAAGCACACACACACACACACACGCACACTCACGCACACACGTACACACGCGCACACACACACACACACACACACACACACACACACACACACACACACACACACACACACACACATACACACACACACACACACACACACACCAGATGATTGCAGTGAGAACAGAACACCTACCTATCTAAATAAAAAGACTACAAAATTTTGTAATTAAGGCAAGTGCCACAGCTGAAGTCTGACTTGGAGTGTCTCAGACAACACTTTATAGCTGATGGCATTACTGCACATTCGCAAATCAGATATAGCTGATGACATCAACAATGTCTGGTGAGGAGAATGTGGTAATAACAGTGTCCCTCGTGATGATGTATCTCTTTTTGATTGATATGCAGGAGAATTTGTTCTGGGCTCCATCTGCCTTGACTGCATTTGTCTGCCATGTGAGCCCCCCATGCATAGTCTGATGCATCTGTTGTCAGGGGTTGGGAAGCAAGGGGTTGAGTGAAAGGAAGTCCCTTGTGGTTGCATGCTTCTGCCCACCAAAGGAACTCTGTCCTTAGACAAGGTATAAGAATCACTGTTTCCAGGTCCTGGGAATGTTGACACCAGATATTTTTTAAATACCATTGATGTTTCCTCATATGCAGTCTTGCATATGGAATTAGCAGAATGCATGAGGCCATGAACCCCAGGGCTTGCAGTACTTTCCTTGCAGATAGCTGGGTTTTGTTGGCCATTAGTTTGAAATAGTTTGTCAAATGGACCTGCTATTCTGGAGTGAGGAATGCCATCTGGGAAGTTGTGTTCAAGCTTGCTCCCAGGAATACAGTTTGTTGGCTGGGCACCAGTTGTGATTTCTTTTCATTGATGGTGTATCCCAGTGAAGTTAGAAGTCTTTTTACAAATGCCACGTGCTGAAGAAGCAATTCCTGACTGTCCACCTGAATCAGGCAATTGTCCAAGTATGGGTAGATTTGAATATTTCTCTGCCTGCAGTAAGCAATGTCTGGAACCAGGCATTTTGTGAATACTCTGGGCGCAGTAGATAAGCCAAACATTAGTGCAGAGAACTGATAGTGCATGGATCCTGCCCTGAAATGTAGATATTTTCTGCAAGACACCCTTATGGGGATGTGCAGATAACCATCTTTCAGGTCTAGGGTGACTAACTAGGCATCCTTGGCTAGCATAGGAAGAAGCTGTTGCAGTGTAAGCATTTTGAATTTTGGGACCACCAGAAAGGTGCTGAGAATTGATAGATCCAGGATAGGGTGCCAAGAGCTCTCTTTTCTGGGCACTAGGAACAGTCTGGGGTAGAAACCCTGTCCCCTTTGTTCTACCAGGACAGGCTGAATAGCCCTTATATGGAAAAGAGAAGGTATTTGCTTTTGAGCCTCTGCCCACTGGTTTGGAGGGAGGTCTGGCAACCCACTTAGTGTTGGCAGTGAGTTGAAGTAGAATCTGTATCCTTGGGATACAGTGTTTAGAACCCATCGGTCCTGAGTAATGACCCTCCAGTTTTTTGCATGAAGGGAGAGTTTTCCTCCTAGCGGTACAAGTACTTGGGCATGGCTGGGGAGGATAATTGGAAAGTCATTGTGAACTTTTTCCATAAGGGGTGGCTTACCACTCCCTGGCTTTGTGGTGAAAATGCTTCATTGTTTAGATCTCTGCATACCCTGAGACTGTAGTCTTGGTGGTCTGTTTCCCCTGGGTTTGGACTGAGAAGGCCTGTGAGGGACTGGAAAGGACCAGTTTTTTTGAAGGCCAATGCTTACTGAATCTAGGTGGCTGTACCTATAAGAAATCTTTGACAGTTTGCATATATTTAGCTTTTTCTTCCATCTTTTTAAGAACTTCTGCTTTAGTTCCAAACAAATGCTCCTGATTTAATGGAGCATCTAGTAACTTTGCTTTGACATGGTTAGGCAAGATTTGTTCCTTTAGCCAAGCATGCCTTCTTAGTACAGATCCAGTGACAGCAGCCCTGCGAGATGCTTCTAGGGCATCAAACCCACACTGTAAAGTATGTTTACTAATATGGCTTGCAGAATGCATTAACTCTTGTAAATATTTTCTGCACAATTTGGAAGTAACACCATTTTTTGTTTAATTAGTTCCATAATATGTTGCTGGTGGTAAAGTATCAGGAGTAAGACTGGTCTCCAAGAAGACATCATCTACAATATCCAGGACAGGGGGTATAGCTACAGGCCTGTGCTGAGGCAAATTAAAAAAAATCCCTGAGTCTCTTTTTGGACTGAGGATAGTCCTGGCATTCCCAGCAGAAATGGTCTCTTAAGGTATACAAGGTTTCACCAAAAGAAAAATCTTCTGGAGGGGAGGCAGAGGGAATGGATTCCTCTGCATCTGAATCCTCATAGGTAGACAAGGGTATGTCCTGGTAATCAGAAGGGTCAGAGTCATCAGACTCCTGGTCTGTGGAATCAGAAAGAAATTCAGTTCTTTGTCTTTTGGCAGGGGAAGGCTGGCTTCCCCTAATTAGAGTAATAAGGTCTTCAGCCATTCAAAGCATTTGTTTTTGTGGCATGGGAGCTTGAGCATGCACTTTGGATGTCAGTTTTCTAGGCATAGTGTGAACTCTGGGCCTAAGAAACTTGGTAGTTTTAGTAGGAAATGAGGTTGTCAGTTTTATATGAATATCGGGAGGTCAGAATACACCCTCAGAAGCCGATGCCTGCACAGTGGCTTTGGACCCATCCAAGGTAGAGACGTCCGCAGGTTCCATAGTCGAAGAAGCATCTCATAGCATACTGGACTCCGAATGGGTCTCAGCAGAGGCCTGCAAATCTGTAGAAGCGGGCATTAGGGGCTGCAAAGGTGCCTCACTGAGTACCGGCGGACTGGTGACTAGCTTAACGGAAGCCTCTGTGGCAATTTTTGACCTATGTGGTCTGTCTTTGTCTTTGCGCTTTTTCAGAAGACCGGTAGTTGGATGGCTTACCAAAGCCATTTCGGAATGCAGAGAACGAGAGCAAAAGAATTTAGCTACAGAAATAGCCCAATGACGAATGGTTTGGGTGTTAAACAAGGCACAAAACTACAGCTAGGGACGTCGTGGTTTGGGCCTAAACAGGTGACACAGTAAGAACGAAAATCTCTGTGAGGTACTTGCTTTCCTCAGGCAAGACAATTGTTAATTTTTTCTGACATCAGTTAGAGCAAGAAAAAAGAATCCCCAATGGGGTATTTAGCTTTAGAAGACTTCAGGTCTGAAACTCGAAAAAACGAAAATTTCAGGTAGCGGCCAACTGACACTTGCGAACTGCTTCTGCTACGGGCACCTTCTTGGCAAGAAAGACTGATGTAATGGCATTGGCTGCATGTTTTATACCCCTGATGACCTGACGTCATGGAAGAGGTGACAGCATCTGATGCAGAAATCCCAAGACTCCGGTATTTGGGCCGACTGAGGGCTACCTGCAGGCAGATAACCCCAAGTGTGATGACTGCAACAGTGAAACACGAAGAACATCATATGCAAGTTATGAGTAAACCTACTTATTTATTTATTTTACATTTGTTTATGGGGAAAGTCCGACTGGACAAGCTTGCCCATTTTCAGTGGAGGCCCAGGGAGAAAAGCTTCATGCATTATGTTAAAACATCAGTGTACAAACTTTTACAAAAAAAAATATAATATTTAGAAAATAAATATACAAAATTTGTTAGACAACCTCAGATGAGTATAAGAAGTCCAGGAAGAAACATAATTATACAAGACATTGCTATGTGTAACAACATTCATCAGAAGAGTAACTTAATACATAACACCATGAACTAAAGTATAGTTTGCACTACATGGGATCATGTATGTTTGAAACTATAGCAAGCTGTAGTGTGATTCTGGATAGAGGGGGGTCTTGGAGATAGAACGAGGGTTTGAAAGAGTTAGCTATGACCAGAAAACATCCAAAATACAGTAATTCTCTGCATGTTAGGGATCATATTGTACTTAGGATCAATAATCATAGCATTCACTTACATAAGGAGGTTGGCAAAAAACAAGACAAATGAATACTACCTGACATAAACCAGTGCAGTCACTGAGCAACCCCAAGGAAGAGCAAACTGAAGCAGCATCTCTGCTGGCCTGGGAGCACTGTCACTCAGAACACAGCAGCACAGGCCTAAAACTGCCAGGAAATGTATGTGCTATAGCCTCATATGTTGACAGATGGTAGTCCTGCAAAGGTTAAAACCTGCATAATAACATAATTTGCAGCTATGTATTACTGTGCAGTGGTTATGTTCCAGTATGTACTGTGTTGCTTACCCTTGAACTACTTGTAACAAGTCTGGTTCTGCACTGCACAGCCACATTGCCTGCATCTCAATTCACAACTTATTTTATTTACAATGTGTTTACCAAGACAGAGCACCAATCACAAGTCACCAATTTTAGTCTACATTTGGGAATAATTCGTCCAGTGTTTAATGTGGTAATACAAAGAAAGTCAAAATTATATTTATTGAATGCAGAGTATAATGAAAATATACATCTGTAATATACCATCAGTAGCTAACAAAAATATTAACAGTATATATATATTTATATATCTATATCTATCTATAAATATATATATATAAAAAAAAAAATATATATATATATATATATATATATATATATATATATATATATATATATATAAATATATATATATAAAAGATACAGTATTACTTTAAATCCAAACAAATCCCATTTAGAAAATGAGGTGTCTATGATAACTGCAACTGTGTTGTATTAAGTTGGATTGATAAGATAGGGGAGTGGAGTGAAGCATGTTAGTGTTTGTGAGTAGATGAAAACATAAATGATGTTCAGTAAATGTTTACATGAGTGAGAAGTATAGATTGGAGCAGTTTAATGTTTAAGTGTGACTAACTGAGTCTCAATGTAAAGAGGTTCAGTGAATCATTATGTACCTACTTTACACATGCAGACAATCTGACAGACTACATTAGTGTTAATTAACAAGCTCTGCACACTATGTGCCCAACAATGAAAAGACGTATGTCTGTCTGCAGAAAGAGCCATGCATAATTTCACTATAAAATATGGTGTGTGTTACATATCTGTAGTTAGCACCGCTTCTAGTTGTACATGTTTTGTCACACACATTTCTTATAATCCTTACATGACCATGTACAGTAATATGTATATGCAAACCTGTTCGTATGCAGAAAGATGACCTTGTATTCACTGTTGACGTTTCTGTACACGTGTCATACTAAGAGCAATAAGCTAAGTCCAATCATCTCCAGAATATACATATAAGCATTTCCTTGACTTGTAGTACACACACACACACACACACACACACACACACACACACACACACCAATTATTTTCAGTAAAACAAACTGTTCAAGATCAAGTTGATTTTACTGCATATTTCTTAAGCATTTTATAAAAGATTAGTAAAATGAAAACACCTTTGTAATCAAACGCATTCCAAATATTCATGCTCAGTATGTCATGTTAACAGAGTTATAAGTTTAGAGCATTAATAACATACGCCAGAAAACAATACAACTAATCAAGGCTAGCTAAACATAGAAATAAACAAACTGTGAACAGAACTCTGGCCACAGTTAATAAAAATGGTATTCCACCATGCAGGGCCTCTATCTAGAAAACCCACATACCATGTTCTACATAATTCAAAAAAATGAATCAGACCCATCACAACACAAGCATACTCTACTTCATACCAAGAAGACTCCTGGAATACTGTAGGAATGCAGATGAGTTGCATCAGTATTTTACACAGAAGGTAATATGAATGCCAAGAGGACAGAAAGCAGTAACACGGATGCCTGCAGGATGGACAGCAGTAACACCAATGCCTTCGGAAATGACAACAGCAACAGCAAAGCCTGCAGGACAGACAGCAGTAACACCCATTCCTACAGGTCTGACAACAGTAACATCACTGCCTACAGGACAGACAGCAGTAACATCAGTAACTGCAGGAAAGACAGCAGTAACACCAATGCCTACAGGTCTGACAGAAGTAATATCACTGCCTACGGGACAGACAGCAGTCACACCAGTATCTGCAGGACAGACAGCAGTAACACCAGTGCCTGCAGTATTGACAGCAATAACACGAATGCCTGCCGGACAGACAGCAGTAACACCTATGCCTGCAGAACTGACAGGATTAACAGCAAAGCCTACAGGACAGACATCAGTAACACGATTAAATAAAAAAACACAAAAGTAAATAAACGAATAAAAAACACCATAGCCAGTATCAGTAACACGATTTCTCATGTAACCTTGGAAGTAGCATTGAGGCCTGTTTGTCTGATGTCTGGTTATGATGACATGAAGAGTCCCAGTGCCTATTTTGATGATGGGTGGTACAACAATATCAGTAAAATTGATATCAGTTTGGACAATGCTGATCTCTCCAATATCTGCACTAGTGACTGTCTTTAAATGGACTTAGGAAAAAGCTGGCAGCCAGCATGGGAGAGCAATGACACATTTTCTGAGTTCCAAAACTTTAGGGGGAAGTAGAAACTGATGGGAATACAACCCTCTATTTTCTGCAGCAGCCAGTTAATTATATCAGTGATGGAGACTTCCTGTTCCTGGGCCTCATTACCTTTACTTGTCTTTTGAGGTGAATCCTTCTGGTTACTATTTTGTTTTTAACTTCTTCCATTTTCTGATTTAGAACTGGGGGAAGTTTAGGTTATGCTGCGGATTTTAATAGAATAAATTCTTTCTGAAAAAAGTATGTCTAAGAACTGATTTTACACTAATCCGTTTCTTGTTCGGGTTTTATGAATTGTATGTGTCCATAAAATCCAGTAGACTAAAGGGCCTTTATCAGGCTCAAATCCATCGGGGGGGGGGGGGGGGGCTTTTAACATCTCCTTTTGGGAGCATTGTTGAACTTAATACAAACTGAGTACCAGGCTGTGTTATACACTAATCACAAAAGATATGCATTATATGTGTGCTTGTTGGCAGCAGGTACCTATCTCTCACAGGCACACTTTGTTTATATGGAAACCATGGTTTTAACTTGGGCCTAGAGCCAAACAAATGACAGTACATTTGACCAAAACCCAACCAGAAGTAATCTAAGCAACATACAGTAATAGATTTACCTTATATATAAGTGTAAAGAGGCTGGAAAACTAAAAACTGGTTCAAAAGAAAAAAATCAACTGGGAGCCATTTCCTCTTCTGTTTCAAAGCTTTTGCAGGAGGAAAGGACTTTAGATTATGGCAAACAGTTAGGCATTAAGGGTAAGGGAGGGGTTACTAGAATGGGACAGTTTTACTGTCTGAGGTATATCATGAACCATGACAGTTATGTCTGTCTTTCCTCAAGTTTGTTAAATATTCATTCTACACTACTTTCGTAACTTACCAGCATTCTCTGAAATCTGATGTTCAATGACATGACACTCCTAGCACATGGTTTTGGAGGCACATTGTCGAAGACGTAGATTACATCTTATTTACAGATTGAATGTAATAAATCTTATCAGTGGTGTACACAATCATCTGTGAAGCTGCAATAAATAGAGCAATTCTTTGGAATCAGACATTCCTCTTTTTCATCTGTCTTGTTCCCTCTCTGATTCTCACAGTGTATATATTGCTGGTAATAAGGAAGGAGCTCTGAAAAGCTGTATTCTGCTACTGGAATTACATTCTCAGGCTCTGCGTTTGCATACTATGTGACCCTGTGTAATCACTTAGGCAGACCAAAGCTGTGGGGTCACTGCTGATAGCAAATACTTGTGCCTGGAGTGTCTTACCTCATTACAAACACTAAGCACAAGAAAGAATTACCTACCTTAATCAAGGAGTACAGAAAGTGGTGGTCCTGTAGCCCCAAGCAGTTCATTCCAGTGAGGAAGTTAGAAGCATGCTATTCAGCGACTTAAGTGGTTGTACATTTCTTACATTCCAGGGATCAAAGGATGGAGACGCAGAGGTGTGGCATGACATGCCTAATGAGGCGACTGATTAAAGTGAGTGGGCTAAGACTGGACTTACTTTACAGATCCTACTCTCACTCTCACCACTCTTATGTTCTGTAAGAACTCTGCCTTTACTAGCAGGCCAGCAATAGCTGTTCAAACACCTGTCGCATGTTTATCCTACATGACAGATTCATGTTGAAACTCTGAGGACAGAAGTTGGGATTCGTACAATAGGGATACTGATATATATGGGCATATACTATGCCTGAGGCAGCAATAACATTCAGTATTGCCCTTGTGCTGAGATAACAGTTTTCTCAGTGTTTTATATATATATTTGTTTGCGTCTTTCAGCTTTTCCCGGTTAGGGGTCGCCACAGCGGAACTCCGGTCCGCTAATGATTGGCAGTAGATTTTTATGTACCGAGTTGCCATCTCTGATGCACAACCTTCAATGAAGGTACGCCCATTCACGTATGGCTCCACACAGAAGACGCACTAGCTGAGAATCAAACCAAATAACGTCTTACTGTGAGGCGACAACGCTACCACAGCACCACCACCGCGGATCATATATATATATATATATATATATATATATATATATATAATATAGATATATATATATAGATATATATATAGATATACATTATATATATATATATATATATATATATATATATATATATATATATATATATATATACATACATACAGAGAGAGAGAGAGATTGATAGATACAGACAAATAGATATTGTGAGAGATATAGGTCTCCTTCTCCCTGTCTCTCTCTCTCTCTCTCTATATATATATATATATATATATATATATATACATACATATATATATATATATATATATATATATATATATATATATATATATTTACTTTATAAGCTCGAAATCCTGAAATCTGGAATTTCAGAATCTCGAACCCACGCAAGTAAACAAACAAACACATACACCTACTCTTACTATATACAGTGAGGCAAGCCCCCCTGCACCCCCACACCCCCCTACTTAAATATTGTAACTCTAAGGTCACACTACATACACAAACACACACACACACACACACATGAAACATCACCACACAACCTACATTCCTCTCGCACACACACATCACAGTAACAACACACATTAACACACACTACAGCCCCTACCCAACACCCTTAAACATAAACACTTATCTGAACCCATGAACACAGCACAACACTAGAACTGCTAATTTAAAATCACTGATATTCGAGATTTTGAATTTCGCACTTCTGAGGTTGCGATGTTCTGATCTTTCCACTTTATGAGCTTGAGATTCTGAAATTCGATATTTCAAGATTTTGAGCTTATAAAGTGCATCTATATATCTATATATATATATATATATATATATATATATATATATATATATATATATATATATATATATACACACACACACACACACACACACACACACACACACACACACACACACACACGTATAATTTGTAAGAGAAAAAAAACAGAAAAAGCTCAAAAGAGCAAATACTTGTTCTGTTGGATGCTGGCTGCTCTGCATGTGAGATTGCAGTGCAGTGCTGTCTGGGAATTTGCCATTTCCCCACTGTTATGCTATTTCAGAGTTGGTATACAAAATTAGCAGGGGTAGTGCAGTCCCCAGTACTGTTTTTGTCTTTTTTTTTATTTTACTTTTGTATGATTTGATCTAAAAAGATTGATCATTTTTAGTTGCTCATTTGAGCATTCGTTATTTGATGAGACACTCATGCATACATAAAAGCATACACACATCATGCATATGTATACATACACATACACACACACACACACACACATATATATATATATATATATATATATATATATATATATATATATATATATATATATATGTGTGTGTGTGTATTACTTTATATATTACATATGTTTGACTATGTAAAGGAGGAGAGGTGATGGAGCACAGAGGAGCAAAGTATCCAAAGAAAAACATTCTAATGTCATAACAGCGAGGTCCAAGATTCAATGCATTACTTTGGTAATGGTGGTTTATTTTTCTTAGCTGTAGTACTAGAAGTTGAGCACTTCTAATGAGCAGCCCCAAAAAACTGCTGGTTACTATAAAGTTGAGCTTGATAAGTCTCGATCACCTGACTTTGAAGCAGACTGCATAGTACATAAACATCTAAGGATATCCCAGATGTCTATGTGTGGTGTGTTTGTTGCCTATAACCTCTTTTTCAGTGGGGTGAATCAGCACAAGCTCCCTCAATTCACTCCCAACCACTTTTGCCAACTTATCAGAAGTAATGTTACATGACAAGATGTGAGTCAAAATAGTGATTCTTTTCAAGTGATGATGTTTAGGATATTTTACTTTCAGATATGCAGAAACAGCATCAGGAGAAATAAAAGATGCCCTTCTAAGACAGCATATAGCAGAAGTCCATGCAGGGATTCCCACAAATGAGTGCCATTTTTGTACAGTGGCAGTTAATACGTCTCCCACCAGAGAGAAAGTTACTATTATAGCAATAACCCACGCCTGGGTGTGGGTAATGCTGGATTTACCCACGGTTGGTGTGGTTTGGTCATGAGGGCGAAGCCCAAGTGGCCAAACAAAGCCAACCGTGGGTAAATCCAGCATTACCCAAACCCAGAAGTGGGTTATTGCTATTATACAATGACATTATTTAAAAAACAAAAATAATTACTTTTCTTAAATAATGGCATTGTATAATGCCTCCTTGCTTCCCTTCTGCAGCTGTCTGGTATTCTGCGGCAGTTCTGATGTACTGCGCATGCGTATGCCTACACAGTACATCAGAGCTGTGGGCAAAAGCAATGGAGAAAGCAAGATCTCCGTTGCTTTTTACAAACTGTTTCGCTATGTTAAATGGGCTTAACATAGCGAGACAGCTTTAAAAAAAGCAACCTTTGCTTTTTTAAAAGCTGTCTCGCTATGTTAAACCCATTTAACACAGCGAGACAGTTTTGAAAAAAGCAAAGGAAAAAGCAAGATCTCCGTTGCTTTTTACAAACTGTCTCGCTATGTTTAAGGAGTTTAACATAGTGAGACAGTTTTAAAAAAAGCAATGGAGAATCTCCGTTGCTTTTTTTAAAGCTGTCTCGCTATGTTAAAGTCGTTTAACATCGCAAGACAGTGTGAAGCAATGGAGATCTTGCGTTCTCTGTTGCTGTAAAAAAAGAGTTATAGTAATGGAAAAAGTCCGGGAGACCGGACCTTCTTCCATTACTATAACTCTGATTTACAACGTGCACGCTGACCAATCAGTGTGCACGTTTTTGAATATTAATGGGGGGGTCATTGTATAATATTGCTTTTTTCAGTGTAGCCTCCTTATATGTATGCCTAACTGTTGTTTTTATTACTGTTTTTGCTCCAAACCAGCTGTCAGCTATCAGCTCTCCATTGCTTAATTAGACTATTCATTCCCATTTGGGCCAAATGCCATTCACAAGGTGCCATATGCCAGCATCAGTTCTTCATCAATCAGTTGATCCCATTTGTTATCCTGAAGGCCAACAGCTGATCATAAGCTGCCACAATCTAGGCGCCAACTAGGGTTTTTCTTCCTTAGAAAAATACAGCAGAATCCAGCTTCAGAAACCATGTCACAAATGTATTAAAGGGCATGGAATAAATAAGAAAATATAACATATGAGTTTTCCTACAGCAACTCTTCTGAGGTGTATTTTCAAATTTCACCATCTCTAGTCTTGTCACTCCTACAATACCATCAGAGTTATTTGTTGATGTTACTCATTTTTATGCTTCTAAGTAAATTCTTTTGAAAACATATTTCCCCTTTTACATGTTATTTTCTAGCAAAAGTTATGTATGTTTCATTACATTCAAAACAACTCTTGCTGTCAGCTTACAGCCACAACTACTGCAAAAGTGGGAGATGGTTTCTTAGATTATCAGCCTCATTTGGATCTCTTTTCCATAGCTATTACTTTTATATCCTACCTCTATATAGGATGGCGCAGTGGTGCAGCGGTAGCATTGTAATCTCACAGCAAGAAGTTCTCCACTTCGATTCTTGGCTGGGGTGCCTTCTGTGCAGAGTCTGCATGTCATCCCTGTGCTCATGTGGGTTTCCTCTGGGAACTCCAGTTTCCTCCCATGTTACAAAGACATGCATCTAGAGTGTTTCTCCCTGGGTATCCACTGAAAAATGGCTTTGTTCTGAGTTGGACTTTCCCAGTAAACAAATATTAAATACATTTCTCATTTTGCCTTACTTTTGGTTTATAACACATTTTTTTCACCAGTTAGTGCCTTTAACTGTGCACTAGTAATTTCTCTTGTTCTAACCATGTCCACAGTATTTGATAAGGCTAGGTCTCTTTCTCTTGAAAACCTGCCCCTTTGCTCCAACATTTTTTACACCACAAATTATTCAAGCTATTATTACAGAATCAGGCAACTCATTAAATTCAAATTTCCTTGGCATTCTTTTTAGTTCAGTTGCATAACTTTCTAGTCTCTCTTTCCCTTCATCAAGGAAAATATTATTTTCCCAGCAGTAATCTAGCACATTGGACCTTTCAAGCTTTTGAGATAATTCACTTGCAGTGAGCGGTAATTCAAATTTATGAATCAAAAGAGTCTAGCTTTCAGCCAAATTCCCTTGTAAAGAAAGTTTTTTTTTAAGAAACTATTTTTGATAGCAGAAGATGAGCCACATATAGACTGAGAATAACATGAAGAAAGATAATCATTACTCAGAAATATGCACAGTTCCTGGATAAAGCAATCAGCATTCCTGCTGTAAATCCAGCATCACCTACAACAGCAAGTTCAACAGGCTGTAGCTATTAAAAAACAATAGTTACAGCTATAATGATCTCTCTGCTAAGTGGAGAAAGCAAATGCATACCACATGGGTGGAAAGTACGTGTTCACCCTTCCCAAAGACAAATGTACCTAACAAAGAATAAAGTCAATCTACAAGTTGTTTAAAAAATGTTTTCAAGTCATCATTGGGACATCAAGAGTGCCAGGCATCCTCTTATAAAAAGCAGCACACATGCACACTCCTGAGTCATACAAAGAAAAAAATGGCACAAACTGCATTGTATCTAATGTACTATGCAAGTGTTGGCATAAGTGTCCCATGTACGTGTAGTACATTAGGTAACTGTCCCCATACACAGAAGGTGGTGAAAAGAGACTACTAAAATTTTTGGCCTACAGTACTATTACTTAAAAACATAAGCAAACTTATTTTTTAAAGCTGTACTATTGCATAGTAACAATAAACCGCTTCTCTGTGTAGACAATGCTGAATTTACCCATGGCTAACCTGGTGTACACAGGCTTTACCCCAGTAATGAGTCCACACTAACCATGGGAAATACCAGCATTACCCACACTCAGTCATGGATTGTTGCTAAATTAAATGGGTCTAGACAGACAGACTCTTGATGGTAACCCTATTTTTTCACTTCTGCAGTTACACAGTTCTTCTTTTATGGTAAATATGGTGCAATGCTTTTGATTCTTGTTCACATCTGAACAGCTGTACAGAAGTGTCTGAATCTATTATATGTATAATGGAAAATTCAAACCCAAACCCTTATGGTGCAATTCCCACATACTCAAACAACAAGAGGAATAGAATGCTTATCTGCACATTTTAAACGTTACATACCCAGAACAGCATTATGCGCACAATTAGAAAAAATAAGGCTACCCATGAACATAAAGTTCCTCAGTGTCCAAAAATAATTGCAAGGTTAAAAAAACTTAAGTAATATCCAGTGTAATTCTGAGCTGTGATCTAATTATACAACATATTCTGAAATATATTCTGATCTGGAATCCATTGCTTAGCTGATACTGTACATTCCACAACAATTACATCCTAACCCCTTACCATTCTGCC
The DNA here is from genome assembly GCF_019279795.1 of Protopterus annectens. NCBI lineage: Eukaryota > Metazoa > Chordata > Ceratodontiformes > Protopteridae > Protopterus > Protopterus annectens. The sequence goes on along the minus strand of NC_056731.1, from coordinate 1,573,291,821 downwards.
TCCTTGGTTCCCTAAAAATCTCTTCCCTCAAAATCCCTCCAGATTGTATCCTATCGACACTGTCTAAACCTAAAAATACCAGTTACGTGTGTTACAATAATGTCTCTGGTTGTTTCTTAACAATTGCTAAACACATCTCTGCTCATCCCGTACTAGCCATATTTCATGTTAGTCTCCCCATTGGTTACATTCCAGATGTGGTTACAGGGCTGCTACAATGCCAGCTCTAGATAAGGGAAGTCCAAATTCTGACGCTGGTACTATAGACCCATAAGGCTCACTAGTACAATATGTGAAATTATGGAACACATCATAATTAAACTTATAAATAACAGAATAGGTGATTTTCAAACGTTTAACCCTACTCAATTTGGGGTCATGAAAGTAGGACTTGTCTTCTTATCCTAGAATACTTCTTTTAAAACATTATTTAAGCCATGGGCAAGAGTCATTCTGCCCAAACTGCCTACCTAAATCCAACAAAGGACTTTAATACATATCCATTACTTGAAGAAACATTAACTCTTGTGTTGCATAATGTAAAGCCATTTGGCTCACTTACAGGATCCATACACGGATGGTGGTACTCCTGGCACAAAAAAAAAATAATACCTCTAGCAGTATCCTAAACGGTTTGGACTTCTTCTTTTTTCTTGTATTTCACTGATGGGGAGGCAGATGTCAAACTCTTTTGACTGACAAAGTTTTCTGATGACTAGAGCCTGTAGGCCGGACAGCAGACATGTTAACTCCAGAGCTGATTCTCTGGTACTGCAACAATTTTAGAATCAGACAATGCATGCTGTACTGACCATAGGTTCAATATGTTAAGAAATGTAGCACAGTTTTATTTGAAAAACAAGGCATCTGTTGCTTATGCCATATAAATAACATTCCACTTTAGGTACCTTAATCAATAAAGAGCTACCCTTTGACTACAATGTAACAACAACAGGCAGGAAATCATTAAATCTTGCCCAGTTAATTTCCAAGGAAATTTCCTTGACATTCAAAGAAATTGAAATTCTCCTCTAGTCATTGATAATTAGGCCCATCACTGGAATACAATGGCTCATTCAAAATGAACCCCTCCAAACAACACAGGAAACTTGAAAGGCTCCACGCACTTTTAATTAATTTATTAAGAAAATCACAGGACCTATTTCTTAATCTACTTGTGTAGACTTACAGCTCTCTCACAATATTATGTCTCATTTAGTATCTTGCATGACAGTCTTTGCTTAGCTTTCCATACCATGAAGGACCCCACTCTATGACATCTCCTTCATTTCCACAAAACGGGTAGTACCATAAATACTTACACCTAAGGTAGCAATGTTTCGTGTCACATGAACAGTATCCACTACCTGTGGAATAAACTAACAAACAATGCACAATCTTACCCATAGTTAATGTTAATATTGAGAATCTGAGGGTAATTGTTGGGTAATTAAAAATCCACCTTTGGAACATAATATGTAATATGTTTCTCTTTGATCAGAGCACCTAGCATACTAATAATTTTATTAGATTACTAATATACTTATAGTGCTTTTGAGTTGTTTTGGCTGGGCTTCTCAGTGGTTACTTTGGCCACATGATAGTAAATACCTATGAACCTACAGACATATTAGTTTACAACTCTGACACCATGTCATATCATGAGCCCTAATTATTAAAATATAGGTACAGGACACAAAATCAACACAAAAACACTTAAAACCAAAAATAATAATGCACACTGTAATACTGGAACTCAAGACGACACTTTATTTAGCTGCTCTGTCTCAGAGACATAGGGGGACTTCATAAAATTAAATGCAATTAAAACACATTATCTTCTTCTTCTTCTTCTTCTTTCGGCTTTTCCCGGTCAGGGGTCGCCACAGAGGATCATCTGTCTGCTCATGATTGGCAGTGGAGTTTTATGGTGTCGAGTTGCCAGCCCGGCGCCCAACCTTCAACAGAAGGCACACACACACACACACACACACACACACACACACACACACACACACTCACACCTAGGGCCAATTTAGAGTGTCCAATCCACCTACTGCATGTCTTTGGGATGTGGGAGGAAACCGGAGCACCCAGAGGAAACCCACGCGACCACAGGGAGGATATGCAGACTCCGCACAGAAGGCACCCCAGCCGAGAATTGAACCAGAAAACCTCTTGCTGTGAGATGGCAATGCCAACCACTGCACCACCGTGGCCGCCCAATTAAAACACATTATAATCATCACAAATGTATATTGGTATACTCTGTTGGAAACTTCTGGTGTTCTGGCAGAAGTGTGATTCTCAAACAATCTGGAAATACATCGCTGATTGATAAGTATATTTCTTAGCATTTTAACCTTTCAGAGTTCTGCATTGTCTTAATATTGCCTGACTGAATTATTTTATAACTTTTCTGGCATTGTTTTCTCTTTCTCATTGGTCCTGAAACTTTGGTTGTTATAGTTGGTGGCTTTGCAGTTGCCCGCCCCTACTGAAAATTTGATCTGGGACACCCCTCCCAGTCTAGTGTTCACTCTACTTAATACAGAGAGAACATTTGAGAAGGCCAACCCACTTAGGTTCTTAATCTTGGATTATCTTCTGCTCCTCCTCCTTCTTCTCTCCTTGCACTTTACTGAAAAAAATTAAATGTATTCATCTGCTATTACTGTATCTGTATTTGTGTTTTTTCCTACTTTATTACCTTATTTTGCTTTTGCCTCTTCTTAAAAGTACTCAATTGTGTATTTATTTTGCTGCATTTATTACTGCTTGGTAGTAGCCTAATTGAATTGTAACTGTTTTCCTAAGCCTTTTGGTTTAAGCAATTGGGCTTCAGACCAGTTGTTTTACATTAAGAAGGTTTGTGGTCTGCACTGTTGTGGCAGGACAGGTAGCTTACATCCTTCTAAATTGGGAATTGCTGATTGAAGGCTTAGTGTTTGTTATTCTAAAAGCATATTAGTTCTGGTTTAAGCACTTTGGCTTCATGCCAGTTATTTTACATTAAGAAGGTTTGTGGTCTGCACTCTTGTGGGAGGAGATGGTAGATTTTGCCTTTCTGAGCTGGGAATTTCTGGTTAAAGGCTTATTGTGCCTGCTTATTTGAACTGTTTCTTTCTGAAATTGGTGTGCCTTGTTTGCTGTAGCATAGACTAGATTCAGGCCTGCTGAATCTAGCTTTATTTGTATATCTCGAGTAATAATCCCAGCCATTTTATTTGGAGAAAGTTCCCCTGCACCCTAGTCGCAAGAGTGTGCAGTAGAATGTGTCTGATTGAAGACTGCTGGAACAGGGCTCACTTTTGACCTTATTTTGCTTTTGCCTCTTCTTAAAAGCACTCAATTGTGTATTTATTTTGCTGCATTTATTACTGCTTGGTAGTAGCCTAATTGAATTGTAACTGTTTTCCTAAGCCTTTTGGTTTAAGCACTTGGGCTTCAGACCAGTTGTTTTACATTAAGAAGGTTTGTGGTCTGCTGTTGTGGCAGGACAGGTAGCTTACATCCTTCTAAATTGGGAATTGCTGATTTTAGGCTTAGTGTTTGTTATTCTAAAAGCATATTAGTTCTGGTTTAAGCACTTTGGCTTCAGGCCAGTTATTTTACATTAAGAAGGTTTGTGGTCTGCACTGTTGTGGGAGGAGATGGTAGATTTTGCCTTTCTGAGCTGGGAATTTCTGGTTAAAGGCTTATTGTGCCTGCTTATTTGAACTTTTCATTTCTGAAATTCGTGTGCCTTGTTTGCTGTAGCATAGACTAGATTCAGGCCTGCTGAATCTAGCTTTATTTGTACATCTCGAGCAATAATCCCAGCCATTTTATTTGGAGGAAGTTCCCCTGCACCCTAGTCGCAAGAGTGTGCAGTAGAATGTATCTGATTGAAGACTGCTGGAACAGGGCTCAGTTTTGAGCTTTTTGTACTGGTTAATTGGGTAATTTGTTTAAATAAGTTTGCTCGTTTTCTATTGTTATATAAAAAAATTGCACTTTATTCATTTGCTTTTACTGTATTTGTGTTTCTTCCTACTTTATTACTTTATTTTGCTTTTGCTGCCTGTTCTTAAAAGTACTTAATTGCATTTATTCTGCTGCATTTATTACTGCTTGTTAGTAGCTTGATTAAATTGTAACTGTTGTTCTAAGCCTTTGGTTTAAGCACTTGGGCTTCAGACCAGTTGTTTTACATTAAGAAGGTTTGTGGTCTGCACTGTTGTAGCAGGACAGGTAGCTTACATCCTTCTAAGCTGGGAGTTGATGATTGAAGGCTTACTGTCTTTTATTCTAAAAGTGTATTACTTCTGGTTTAAGCACTTGGGCTTTGGGACAGTTATTTTACATTAAGAAGGTGCGGTCTGCACTTTTGTGGGAGGAGAGGGTAAATTCTACCCTTCGGAGTTGGGAGTTTCTGGTCAAAGGCTTATTGTGCCTGCTTATTTGAAGTGTTTCTTTCTGAAATTGGTATGCCTTGTTTGCTGTAGCATAGGCTAGATTCATACCTGCTGAATCTAGCTTTGTTTGTATAACTTGAACACTAATCCAGGCCATCTTTTTTTGGGGAAGGTTCCCCTGCACCCTAGTGGCAGGAGTGTGCAGTTAGAACTTGTCTGATCAAAGACTGCTGGAGAGGGGCTCAGTTTTTAGCTTTTTTTGGTTAATTGGTTAATTTGTTTAAATGAGTTTGCTCATTTGCTACTTTATATTAAAAAAAATACACTTTATGCATCACAGCTTAGCTAGGGTTAAACTATTCCTGGCGCAATAAAGTCTGCTCTTAACATTTCCCTTAGAACTAGCCAGTTCTTTTAGTTTTAGCACTCAAATCTGTTTCTTTGAGCTCAGCACTTGTTCAGAACTCATTGTAAGCACTAAATAAGCTACAAATTACTACAACACTCAACTTTCCTCACTTGTCTAGAGGAAAACAGTTTTTTAGTACTAGGGGTCAGCTCACTGTGTTTTCTCCTGTCTAGCTGATGAATCTGGGAATCTTGGGGCAATGCAGCAATTGCCTCATGTACACAGACAACATTCTCCTCCTACCACCAAACACTACAACCTGTGAGAAATGCACTTATATAGCCAAACTGGAAGCAAAGCTCTCTTCACCCAAGATTGGACTAGACAGTCAAGAGGAGAAGGTAAACACTTGCACCACACCACACTTGTCACATAGTCCCTCAAAACCTATACCACCAAAGCAGGCACATAGAAACATAAAACATATGCCTAGATTCACACAGGCTCTCAGTAAAAATCTTCCCAAGCAACAGAGACCTCCAAATCAGAAACGCAAGCAACCTCCACCCCCCAACACAACCCAAATGACACACAGCCAACAAACTCAGTGTGCCACTCAACCACAGCCCATACGGCATAACAACATACCCAACACTCTAGTCAAAGGTGACTCTATAGTCAGGCACACTGATGTTCCACTCACCAGACTAAACAAGGAGAAAGTTACTGACAGCTGCCTGTCAGGTGCCAGGATCCGCCACATAATGCATGCACTCAGGTCACTCCACAACAAGTACAAATATGACTCTGTCATTGTCCATGTTGGTCTGAATGACAAAAGATGTACCTCCCTGGACTATATGAAAAGAGACATGGAGGAGCTCTCCGATCCTGTAGCACAGACAGGTATGACTCTAGCCCTGAGTAGCATCCTGCCATCACCCAGAATGGTACCACAGTACAAGGACAAAATGACTGACTTCAACAATTGGATAAGCCTCTGCTGTCATTCTAAGGGAATCCAGTATCTGTCTGCCTGGGTTGACATGATCGACAGACCATGATGCTTTGCCAGAGATGGCCTGCACTTGTCACCCTTGAGATTCCAGATACTTGCTAAGGCTCTTGCCACCCCTATGGTGCCTTTTTTAGGCAAGGTTCAAATGACAAATTCACCACCATAACAGGAATAAGCAAGTAAAATCTGAGAGTATTGCTACTCAATGCTAGAAGTCTAAACCTCAAAATGCACTCAGTCAAGGCACTCCTTAAAATGGAGAACATCCACATCTGTGCAGTGACAGAGACCTGGTTCAAGGCTCCAGGGAGCAACTCTGCATTACTAGGCTATAATTCATACCACACCTTTTGGCCACTTAACCTGGACCGAAACACTAAAGACGGATGCATATCCATATTCATTAAGGATATCCACACCTCCAGGCTAGTTGCTCAGCATGGAACTAACAAAAACGGTTATGGGTAAAATCCAGGTGCAAAAAGTATCCAAGTAAAAAGAAAAAAATGCACTAGAATAACACACAGCAAACGTTTATTCTCAAAAAACACTAAGATGGTGAGCGCTTTCGCAACTAACGTTGCTTCATCAGACAACTCTGGAAGACAGCCAAATGCTTAAATAGGTACATAAAATACCAATCAAGAAATTAGTTAAAATTAACCAATAATATGATGGTATCAATGAGCATCAATTAAACTTCTAACTCTGGCTGTTAAAACAATGTATAAAAAATCTTTAGAATCAGAATCACAATACAAAATGCATATAAAAATATATATAAAAAATAAATAAAAAACAGAGCAAGAATAAAAGCATAAATATATAAGCGTTTTATGTACTTTATACAGAAGTTACTATATAACCTAAACAACTAAAAGAACCATCTTAAATCTAAATAGCTAAAAGCCAACTATGGCTTGGATTAATGCTTAAGGCATCTGGCCTTTAAAAAAAGGGTCAAAGAGGACGTGGCATTCAGGACAAGATACTTTTCAGCATTAAGCTTCAAAATCCATTTCTGTTCATGCCCCTCTGTGATGTTTTCTATATCACCACCTCTGGGGTTCCTATGAATATGTTGCAAAATAAAGAACCTGAAGGAATGGGAACTACCATTGGACATAACATGGTTAGCTAATGCATTAGATGGTTTACTATTGTTAATATCTCTTACATGCTCTAAGATGCGATCTTTGAGCATTCTGTTAGTTTTTCCTACATAAAAAGCAGGACATTGTTGACAAAAACAAAAGTAAACCACATCCATGATTTTACAATCTGTATATTGATTGGAGTATAATGAAAATTGTCTAGAAGGATGTACATATTTATTCTTACTGTAAATGAACTGACATGCACTGCAATTCCTGCATGGAAAGGTTCCACAACGAGCAGAACTACTAAGGATTTTGTGTGCTTCACCATGACAAAGATGCTGCTTGAGTGATTTATTATTTTTAAAACTAAAAATAGGAAACTGTCCAACCTTATCAATAAGGCCAGGCACTTCCTGCAACAAAAACCAATGCTTCTTAACTATATCTATATATTGATTGATGTTACTAGAAAACTGAAACACCACTCTAAAATCATTACTGGTTGTGGCAGTATGTCTTGTATCAGGAATGACATTCTCAGCATTAAAATAGGGTTTACACCTAGTACCTCTCAACTTCCAGGCATCAGAAATAGTCTGATCAATATCTAAAACTCAGTCTTCAAATTATTTAATGCAACTACTGCATCTTCATCCCTGCTATGCAACGGCAGCATTCTAAAGACCTGACCCTTCAGCACATTCCTAGGAACGTGTCTAGGGTGCATACTGGATTTATGCAACAATGTATTCCTCCTAGTTGGTTTAAAATAAATATTACTACAGAAACAATTCAGGTCAGATTTACTAGCTTTAACATCAAGAAAACTGATGTCTGTAGCAGAGCTATGATATGTGAACCTCAGAAAATCAGTTGTTGAATGCAAATAATCAAGAAACTGAACTATATCAAAACCAGAGCCTCTCCACAGCATAAAAATGTCATCTACAAAACGGACATACTAAAGTATTTGTCCAAAAAATGGATTACTAGTAGACAAAACATTTTGCTCTTCCCAGCCAACCAAAGCTAAGTTGGCGTAGCTATTGGCACAAGCAGTGCCCATAGCCACGCCAACTTTCTGCAGAATAAACTGCTCCTGAAACATAACAATGTTGTTCTCCAAAATTATCTCCAGTAGACTACAAATTAACTGTATCTTTGTGTTGGTCAGACATCTGTTTGCAATAAGAAAATGCCTACTACTATCGACACCCCAAGAGTTAGGTATACTAGTGAACAGGGATTCTATATCCAATGTAACAAGGACAAAGTCCTCGTTAAAGTCAATGCTTTCCATTCTATCATATAACCGTTGTAAAAACATCTTAGTATCCTTCAAAATTGTGTGACAATTTTCCAGAAAGCCATGTAAACTCCCCTCTACATAAATAGAGAGAAGTTCAGTGCACCACCCAATGCCTGAAACAATAGGGCGCATAGGTGGAGATGACAAGTTCTTATGAATTTTAGGTAAACCGTACACCCTAGGAACAAGAGGTTTGTGCACATTAAAGTACTTAAAAAGTGAATCATCAATTAGGTTTGTGATCAATAAATCAAAATCAAGAAGGAAACTTTATCTATAATAGCATTGACAGTAGGTTTAGCGATACATTGATACATTTGAGTGTCAAATAAAAGTTTCTCCATTTGTGTAACATATAGATCCTTGTCCATTAAAACGATACCACCTCATTTATCTGCTTGTTTAATAATTAATGAATGTAAATTTTTTAACTCTTGCAAAGCTCAGTGTCATCAACTGTTAAATTGTAAAATGACAAACTAGTATCAGATGAAGCATTCAAATCTCTAAAGGCAATTTCACATACATCAATAAACCATTGAATACCTATTGGTATAGCTGGAATAAAAGTACTAGGTTGTTTATATATACAGGCCTAATTGCCTGAACTTGTTAAATCTGTAGGAAATAAACATTTCAATGAAAGACTTCTACCCAGTCTTTTAGCATCTCTGCAGGATCAGCTCTCCTAGCAGGAATAAAGGACAGTCCTTTATTTAGTAGACTAAATTGTTCTCCATTTAATTTAAAAGAAGAAATGTTAACAACTAGATCTGAGGCTACATACGTCTCTTCTTGGATTGGTGGGCTACTCCATCCACGTATTGGTTTTTGAATGTCTTGCCTTTGTGTGTAAAACTCTTGGAATGAGTTCTGTAGGGCAGAGCTGCCCTCCATGAGTAGTCGCCCTTCTTCGCCCTGTCTAAAAAATCACTGGCATCTTTGTTAACTTCTAGCCCTCGAGTGTCATTGCCTGTAGAGGTACTAGAAGTCGGTGGCGTTACTTTTGATGCATATGAGGGGCACGTAGTATTAACAGGCTTATCGATGGTAATAGGAGCTACTGAACTGCCAGAGGCAGATGTCTGACCAACACAAAGATACAGTTAATTTGTAGTCTATTGGAGATAATTTTGGAGAAAGTACAGTTTTGTACCTACCATAAATGTAGATGTTCGAGTGCTCATACAGCTGCAGTCATAACAGATGGGTTATCCTGCCATCAGGCGGGTCCTCGGTCGGCTGAATTCCAAAGTCTAGGTCCGGCGTTGGTTGTCGTCGCTTCCTCCCTGACGTCAGTGCGGCAGGGGTATAAAAGAGGCAGCCGACGCCATTTTCTTCAGTTTTTCTTGCCCCAGATGTCAGGTGCCCCCAGAAGGAAGGCAAACATAATGTTATGCAAAAGTGCAATGTTGATAAATCAAAAACAGTAGTTGCAAGCAAATACACCATAAAAGAATACCCCAAAAGTTTATATGAAAAGGGTTTGTCATAAGGCCTGTCCTGAGAGGGGTTGGAGGGAGGGAAACCTGGACTGCAGCTGTATGAGCACTCAAACATCTACATTTATGGTAGGTACAAAACTGTACTATGTTCATCGTGCATACAGCTGCAGTCATAACAGATGGGTAGAATCCCAAAGCTAAGTAAGGGTGGTAGGCACTAAGTGGAACTAGGAGGGGCTTGGATGCCTTGCAGAACTGCTGTGGCAAAGCCCGCTCTAGATTTAGAGTATAGTGGGAGGTGATAGTGCTTGGAGAAAGTGTGCACTGAACTCCAGGTGGCTGCTTCCAAAATATCCTTGGTAGGAACCCCCCTGAGGAAGGCTGCAGAGGTAGCTGTGGCTCTGGTGGAGTGGGATCTGATGCATGCAGGCACAGTTTTTCCATAAAATGAGTAACAAAAGCGTATGCAGTGGGCTATCCATTTTGAAATTGTCTGTTTGGAAATAGCCTTTCCTTGAGCACCTGCAGCATAGGACACAAAGAGTTGCTCAGATTTCCTGAATGGCTTTGTCCTGTCCAAATAATAATGAAGTTGTCTGTGAATGTCCAAGGAATGTAGTAGTCTTTCCCCTTTGTTTTGTGGATTAGGATAAAAGGTAGGTAAGTGGATAGTCTGATTCAAAGCTACACTGGCTACTACCCTTGGCATAAAGATAGGGTCGGTTCATAAGGAAACTCTGTCCTGATGGAAAATGATGAATGGTTGCACAGCCATGAGGGCCTGTAGCTCCGAAACCCTGTGAGCTGAGGTGATAACCAGAAGAAAGGCTGTTTTCCATGACAAGTACTGTAACTCTGATGAAGAAGCTGGCTCAAAGGGAGGAAGGGTCAGCTTTTCCAATACGAAACTGAGGTCCCAAGCAGGGACTGGTAGTTTCCTTGGGGGTTTTATATTCTTTGCCCCTTTGAGGAACTGCCTTAAGAGCGTATGAGAGAATAAAGGAGGATCTGTGTTGTATTGTGCAGAAATGGCTGAAGCGTGGATCTTAATGGAGGAGAAGGAAAGTCCATTGTTTAACATCTCAGCTAGGTACTGTAAAATGTGAGGCATATTTATTACCCAAGGATTCTGTCCCTTCGTTTGATTCCAGGCACAAAATCGTTTCCATTTGGCGGAGTAGGCCTTTCTAGTAGAAGGTCTTCTGGCCTCCAAGATGACATCCTGCACCTCCTTGGAGAGGAGAAACTGTTGGGAAATCAAGGAATTCTCCATGCAGCTAGATTTAGAGTTTTGAGGTGGCTGTGAAGAGTTTTGTAGTTGTGCTGTGACAACAGAAGAGGGACTAGAGGTAGGATCCATGGTGGGGAATGTGTCAGGCTCTTCAGGAGCGGATACCAGTGTTGCCTGGGCCAGTCTGGAGCAATGAGAATCATTTTTGGCCTCTCTGCTCTGGCTTTTAATAGAACTTTGGGCAGCAGAGGAAGAGGCGGGAAGGCATAGACTGTCAATGCTGCCCAATTGAAGGAAAGTGCGTCCACTTTCGAGGCCTGTGGATGATAGGTCCTTGAACAAAATTTTTTCAACTGGCAATTTCTGTGGGTAGCAAAGAGATCTATGTCTGGCTGTCCCCATGCCTGAGTTATCTTTGTGAAAATTTGAGGATGCAACTTCCATTCGTGTGGATCTGTCATTTTTCTGCTTAGGTTGTCTGCCAGTGTGTTTTCCTTCCATGGCAGGAATTGTGCCTGTAGGTGAATTTTCAATTCCAGTGCTGTGTTCCATAGGGTCATGGCTTGCCTGCACAGGGGGTATGAATGAGTCCCCCCCTGTTTGTTTATGTACCACATCACTGTGGTGTTGTCTGTCCTTATCAATAGCTGGCCTGGATGCAGTAGGTCTTTGAAGGTCATAATAGCCTTTTGCACGGCTAGCATTTCCTTTTGGTTGATGTGAAGGAGTTTCTCTTTTCGTGCCCATTTTCCCTGAATGCACTGATCTGTCATGTGTGCTCCCCAGGTGTAGTCTGAGGCATCTGTTGTGATGATTTGAGTTGCTTGAGGTACACAGAAAGGAAGACCTGTATTTCTTTGGCAAGCTTGAGCCCACCACATAAATTCCTTTTGAAGGCATGGAATGAGTAGTATAATTGCTTCCAAGCTGTGGCTGTGTTGAGACCATAAGTTTTTTAGGTACCATTGAAGTTTCCTCATATGCAGCTTTGCACATGGGATTAGTAGGATGCAAGACGCCATGAATCCCAGAGCCTGCAGGACTTTCCATGCAGTTAGCCTGGTGTAAGTTGCCATTTTTCTGAAGTATTGAGACAGTTGCCCTTGCTTGTCTGGCATGAGCTAGGCCATCTGGGTGGTTGTATCCAAGCTGGCACCCAGGAAAATTATTTGTTGAGAGGGTATCAGTTTTGATTTCTTTTTGTTGACTGTGTATTCCAGGAAGTTCAACAGTTTTATTACAAATGCCAGGTGCTGCAGTAGTATGTCCTTGCTGTCCGCATGGATCAGGCAGTCATCCAGATATGGGTAGATTTGTATCCCTTGTAGTCTGCAGAAGGCGATTACTGATGCCAGGCATTTCGTAAACACTCTGAGCGCAGTAGATAAGCCAAAGGGCAATGCAGAGAATTGGTAATGGGTTGAACCTGCAAGAAATCTGAGGTATCTTCTGCAATCTTGTCTAATAGGGACATGCAGGTATGCCTCCTTGAGGTCCAATGTTACCAGCCAAGACTCCTTGCCCAGCATGGGAAGAAGCTGCTGTAATGTGAGCATCTTGAATTTTGGCACCTGTAGATATGTGTTTAGGATGGATAGGTCTAAGATAGGTCTCCAATCTTTGTCTTTCCTTGGCACCAGGAATAGTCTGGAATAAAACCCTTGACCTTGTTCTTTTGCAGGTACCCCTTGAATTGCTTTCATGTCCATGAGAGCTGAAATTTGTTTTTGTGCCTCTGCCCTTTGATTTTGTGGCAGGTTTGGCATGCCTCTCATTTTTGGAACGGTGTGAAAGTGGAACCTGTAGCCTCTGTCTATAATGTCCAGAATCCATTTGTCTTTTGTAACAATATGCCAATTCTTTGAGAATAATGTCAGTTTTCCGCCCAAAGGTGCTGCCATTAAAGCTTTGCTTGGCAGGTGTAGGGGGAAGTTATTCTGTCTGTTTTCTAAAGGACTGTGATCTATCTTCTCCACCTCTTGAGGTTGGTGCTTGCCACTGTCTGGCTCTGAAAGATCCTTGAGGTTGCCCTCTACCCCTTGGATGCCTGTATCTGCCCCTTTGAGGTCTGTCCGTGGCTGGAAAGGACCAATTTTATGAAGGCCAGTTTCTGCTGAAACGTGGAGGCTGTACCTGCAGGAAATCCTTCACTGTTTGCATTGATTTCTCTTTTTCCTCCATTTTCTTTAGCACCTCCTCTGCTTTAACATCAAACAATACATCTTTTTGAAGGGGTGCATCTAATAATTTAGCTTTGACATGATCTGGTAAGGTTTGCTCTTTGAGCCAAACATGCCTACGTATAACAGACCCCGTAACAGCAGCTCTACATGAAGCATCTAAAGCATCAAAACCACACTGTAAGGTATGTTTACCCACTTGCTCTGCACCATGCAACAAATCCTGAAACTCTTTTAAATCTGGTTGTTCTGGTTGTGTCATCTTGCTTTTCAACTGAGATATCAAAAACTGCTGATACTTTAACATATGGAACTGACAGTTTAATGCCCTCATGGTTAAAGTGGCCGAGGTGTACACCTTTTTCCCCCACCTTTCTAAAGATCTGAAATCTCTCTCTGAAGGTAATGGGTTTTTAGCAGTAGAGGCCTTAATTCCCTTGGGACCCTGTGAAATAGTTTCTGGGTCAGCAGTATGGCTTTTATATAGGAACTGGTGAGAATCAGGAACCCGGTAATACCTGTTTGGTTTAACAGGAGCTGAAGGCAAAGAATCAGGATTAAGGCTGGCTTCTGTGTACACATCATCCAATATATCTAAGACAGGAGGGATAGCCAGAGGCCTATGCTGGGGTAGCAGAAGAAATTCCCTGAGCCTTTTCTTGGAATCTGAGTAATCTTGGCCTTCCCAGTGAAAGTGTTCCCTCAATGTATGCAGGGTTTCCCCAAAAGAGAAGTCCTCAGGGGGGGAGACCGAGGGAATAGACTCCTCTGCATCAGAGTCTTCGAATGGAAAATAGGCACAATCCTGTTCCTCGGTTCCTTGGATAGTTCTGAGGTAATAGAAGCTTGATCTGAGGAAGGGTAGTCTTCCTCTAATCTGGGCCTTTTGTCAGAGGGGGGTTGAGAACCCCTGATAAGAGTAATCAAATCCTCAGCCATTTTAAGCATCTGTTTTTTAGGTATGGTGCCTTGAGAGGGTGTCTGAGGAACCTGTTTTTTGGTTTTCATGGCTATTTTAGATTTAGTGAAGGCTTTAATAGAGAAGGAGGAAGGCCTGAAGACCCCTTGAGAAATGGCAGGCCTGTCTAAATTCTGAGTTTCCCCGCCAGGAGTGGTGTCGGTATCTGGAGTAGGAATGGGGGCCGAGGAGCCTGCGACCTTGGGTACTGAAGACACCGGTAATGCATTGTCATCGGTACTCAGGGGCTGCGTAGGCACCTCGCTGAGTATGAAGAACCGGTAGTCGGCCTTAGCATGGTATCAGTAGGTGGTGCGGACCTCGTATGTCGGTCCTTATCTTTGCGTTTTTTGCTCAAAACTGGAGTCGGAATATCCGACGACATAATATAATTACATTTTTTGCCAAAAAAGTGAAGGGCGAACTCCACCCAATGCTTAATAGTGCATTTGTTGAATCTAGCACAAAAACGGCAGGCTGAGACGTCGTAGTCTGGGCCTAAGCAAGGTATACAGTAAGAGTGGAAATCCTTATGCGGTATTTGCTTCCCACATGAAATGCAATTATTAACTTTGTCTGACATCGGTCTGAGGCAAGAAAAGTTTCCCCAATGGGGTACTTAGCTTTCAAGAAGACTTCAGCTGAAATACTTTCATAAATCTCAGGAGCTGGCTGACTGGCACTTGCGAACTGCTTCTGCTTCGGGCACCGCGTGGCAAGAAAGACAGAAGAAAATGGCGTCGGCTGCCTCTTTTATACCCCTGCCGCACTGACGTCAGGGAGGAAGCGACGACAACCGACGCCGGACCTAGACTTTGGAATTCGGCCAACCGAGGACCCGCCTGACGGCAGGATAACCCATCTGTTATGACTGCAGCTGTATGCACGATGAACATCAACATTGTTATGTTTCAGGAGCAGTTTATTCTGCAGAAAGTTGGTTTGGCTATGGGCACTGCTTGTGCCAATAGCTATGCTAACTTAGCATTGGTTGGCTGGGAAGAGCAAAATGTTTTGTCTACTATTATACCATGATCCCCCCAAAACGTGCACGCTGATTGGCCAGCGTGCCCGTTGTAAATCGAGTTATACTAATGGAAAAAGGTCCGGTCGCCCGGACTTTTTTCCATTAGTATAACTTTTAACACTGTCTCGCTATGTTAAATGGGTTTAACATGAGACCTTTAAATAAGCAACGGAGATCTCCGTTGCTTATTTTAAAGGTCTCGCTATGTTAAACCCATTTAACATAGCAATGTTTAAAACGAGAAAGCAAGATCTCCGTTGCTTTTTGTCGCTATGTTAAATGAGTTTAACATGGCGAGACAGTTTAAAATAAGCAACGGAGATGTCCGTTGCTTATTTTAAAACTGTCTCGCTATGTTAAACTCATTTAACATAGCGAGACACTAAAAAAAAGCAACGGAGATCTTGCTTTCTCCGTTGCTTTGCTCACTCTGATATACTGCCCAGGCACGCAGTACATCAGAACTGCCGCGGATGCCAAGACATCTGCGGAAGGGCAGTAAACAGGCATTATACTATGCCATTATTTAAGAAAAGTAATAGTTTCTTTTCTTAAATAATGTCATGGTATAATAGCAATAACCCACTTCTGGGTGTGGGTAATGCTAAATTTACCCACGGTTGGCTTTGTTTGGTCCTCGGGCCGCCTCGGGACCAAACCACGCCAACCGTGGGTAAATTTAGCATTACCCACACCCAGGCGTGGGTTATTGCTATAGTAATCCATTTTTTGGACAAATACTTTGGTATGTCCATTTTGTAGATGACGTTTTTATGCTGTGGAGAGGCTCTGGTTTTGATATAGTTCAGTTTCTTGATTATTTGCATTCAACCACTTATTTTCTGAGGTTCACATATCATAGCTCTGCTACAGACATCAGTTTTCTTGATGTTAAAGTTAGTAAATCTGACCTGAATTGTTTCTGTAGTAATATTTATTTTAAACCAACTAGGAGGAATACATTGTTGCATAAATCCAGTATGCACCCTAGACACGTTCCTAGGAATGTGCTGAAAGGTCAGGTCTTTAGAACACTGCGGTTGCATAGCAGGGATGAAGATGCAGTAGTTGCATTAAATAATTTGAAGACTGAGTTTTTGGATAGGGGGTACTCTGTTTTAGATATTGATCAGACTATTTCTGATGCCTGGAAGTTGAGAGGTACTAGGTGTAAACCCTATTTTAATACTGAGAATGCCATTCCTGATGCAAGACATACTGCCACAACCAGTAATGATTTTAGAGTGGTGTTTCAGTTTTCTAGTAACATCAATCAATATACAGATATAGTTAAGAAGCATTGGTTTTTGTTACAGAAAGTGCCTGGCCTTATTGATAAGGTCGGACAGTTTCCTATTTTTAGTTTTAAAAATAATAAATCACTCAAGCAGCATCTTTGTCATGGTGAAGCAGGCAAAATCCTTGGTAGTTCTGCTCGTTGTGGAACTTTTTCATGCAGGAATTGCAGTGCATGTCAGTTCATTTACAGTAAGAATAAATATATACATCCTACTAGACAATTTTCATTATACTCCAATCAATATACAGATTGTTGAACCACGGATGTGGTTTACTTTTGTTTCTGTCAACAATGTCCTGCTTTTTATGTAGGAAAAACTAACAGAATGCTCAAAGATCGCATCTTAGAGCATGTAAGAGATATTAACAATAGTAAACCATCTAATGCATTAGCTAACCATGTTATGTCCAATGGTAGTTCCCATTTCTTCAGGTTCTTTGTTTTGCGACATATTCATAGGAACCCCAGAGGTGGTGATATAGAAAACATCACAGAGGGGCATGAAAAGAAATGGATTTTGAAGCTTAATGCTGAAAAGTATCCTGGCCTGAATGCCACGTCCTCTTTGACCCCTTTTTTAAAGGCCAGATGCCTTAAGCATTAATCCAAGCCATAGTTGGCTTTTAGCTATTTAGATTTAAGATGGTTCTTTTAGTTGTTTAGGTTATATAGTAACTTCTATATAAAGTACATAAAACGCTTATATATTTATGCTTTTATTCTTGCACTGTTTTTTATTTATTTTTTATATATATTTTTATATGCATTTTGTATTGTGATTCTGATGCTAAAGATGTTTTATACATTGTTTTAACAGCCAGAGTTAGAAGTTTAATTGATGCTCATTGATACCATCACATTATTGGTTAATTTTAACTAATTTCTTGATTGGTATTTTATGTACCTATTTAAGCATTTGGCTGTCTTTCAGTGTTGTCTGATGAAGCAACGTTAGTTCTGAAAGAGCTCACCATCGTTGTGTTTTTTGTGAATAAACGTTTGCTGTGTGTTATTCTGGAGCATTTTTTTCTTTTTAGTTGCTCAGCATAATGCATCCGAGATTATCTAAGTGCAACTAACTCTGGGCAAGACACTTTTCCAAATTGAAGCTTGCTACAGATCCCCCACCATGCCCCAGGATTCCCACTCCTTATTTCTTGATCCACTGGAAAATATAAGGGTACAACCCAATATACTAATATTGGGTGATTTCAACTACTCCACCATTAACTGGGAAAACTACTCATGTACCAACTCTTTTGCTCAACGTTTTCTGGAATTCATAAATTCCAATGGCTTGGATCAACTTATCTACATCCCCACCAGGGGCAGCAATATCCTAAACCTGGTCATTACCAACATGAGTGACTGCTGTTCCACACCAGAGGTCAACTCCTCATTGGCCAGATCCAACCACAAGCTAATCACCCTAGATATCCACATCCCACCCCCACACTCCATCAGGGAAACCACCGTAAAAAATTTCTCCAAAGCCAACTTCACGCTTCTTAAGACAGACTTGGCAAACTTCATGACACCCGTGCAGATGGACAATAGAGGTATGACTGCTGAATCCCACAGAAATGCATTTTATAAGCACTTACACGAGTGCATGGATCGTGCTATCCCTAACAGAACCAAGATGCTATCCTCCAAAAAAAGGAAGACAATCTGGTGGTCCCCTGCCATAAACAAACTTTACAACAGAAGAAAGAAACTGATGCAAAAAAGAGTAAAATCCCATGACTGGTGGAACTCCCTGGTCAGCCTCAGTAAGAAGCTAAGATTTCTCAGAAAATCCTCCAAAGCTAGTTATGAAAACAAAATCGCCACTGATTCTAAAGACAACCACAAAGCATTCTATAGCTATGTCAAGAATCTCAATGGCAACACTCAGATCTGCTCTGAGTTACAGCACAATGGCACTAAATATACAGAACCAATGGATATTGCCAACATCCTAGCAGATAGGTTCAGTGCTAACTTTACCCCCCTCTCATCCCCTAAATGGCCCACCTCTATACCGGAGGAATGCAAATTTCCTGTAATCAAAGCTGCACAGGTAAAAACCGCACTCTCCAAAGCCAAGAACACAGCATCCTTGGGACCTGACAACATCCCAGGCTGCATTCTACATGAACTACAGAAGGAACTAGCACCCCACCTAAGTACCATGTTCAGTCATAGCCTCACCTCAGGCTTTGTGCCCACTGAATGGTGCACAGCGATGGTTATCCCACTCCACATAGGGGGAGCCCCCACGGACCCCGGGAACTACTGCCCCATTAGCCTGATGAGCCTGGTCTGGAAGGCCATGAAACGTATAATCATGGAACGTATAATCATGGAACTTACAAACAAAAACATTGGTAATCTCCAAACTCTGGACCCCACCCAGTTTAGGTTTGTAAAAGGCAGATCATGTCTCCTAAACCTGATAGACTTCTTTGAAGCAGTCACCAAACCGTAGACGAGGGTAAGGTGGTTCACACAGCCTATCTAGATCTCACCAAGGCTTTCAACACCATCCCCCACTCTGGAATTATAGATAAACTCACTAAACTAGGTATAAATCCCTATGTCACAAGATGGATGTCAACTGGCTCACTGGCAGAACCCACACTGTGAAAGTAGCAGACTCCAAATCTGACTTCAGACCAGTGACAAGTGGAGTACCACAGGGTTCAGTCTTGGGTCCTCTCCTGTTTGGTATCTACTTCTCTGAAGTACATGCTAACACAGAAGGTCTTTGGCTAACAAAGTTCACAGATGACTGTAAACTAGGAGCCATAATCAAAACTCCTAACAATGTGGACATCCTATAAAAGGGTCTCATTGAGACATATGCCTGGTGTCAAAGCCATGGCCTCAAGCTCAACGCCAAAAAGTGCATTGTCATCCCCTTTGGTAAAAACTCTGTACCCATGAACTACCACATAGGCGGTAGTCTACTTAACACCGAAAGTGTGATAAGAGACCTTGGGACACAGGTGGACAGTAGTCTCTCCTTCGATAATCACATCGCCACAGTAGTCAGGAAATCCCTCTACGTGGCACAGCTCATCATAAAAGATTTCTCATCCAGGAAAAAAAGAGGTCATTGTTCCCCTCTACTCATCACTCATTAGACCCATTACAGAGTACAATGCCCCTTTTGGTATGTACTTCACAAGACATCTACAACAACTGGAAAGGCCGCAGAAATACCTCACAAAGAGGATTACTGGCCTCAAACAGATGCCCTACACAGACCATCTCAAAAAACTCCAGCTTTACTCCGTTGCATATCGCCTACTCAGAGGCGATCTCTGCCTAACATACAAGCTATGTCAAACCCAGTGCTGTTGGACATGCTCCACTTAAAGAAATCCCAAACCCTCCGAGCTACACGCTCTAGGGACCTAAACCTTGTCACCACAATAAACAGAACATGCTGGAGGGATAGATTCCTGTCTCAGAGACTTCCCATACTTTGGAACAAACTACCTATCTATATCAAACAAAGTTCCTTATTAGCACTCTTCAAGAAAAATCTTGATGATTGGATGGGAAATAGGAAATTCACCCCGGGATCACTTCTGTGGCTCTGCTCAACAGGAGCACAGGAAAATAATTTTCTTGGGTGGCGAAAGCCAGGGTACCTTTTTGGCTAGGCTTATATAGGCCCGTAGGGCCAATAGCCTAATACCTACCTATGAACCTATATATATATATATATATATATATATATATATATATATATATGTGTGTGTGTGTGTGTGTGTGTGTGTGTGTGTGTGTGTGTGTGTGTGTGTGTGTGTGTGTGTGAGTGTGTGTGCACGTGTGTGTGTGTGCATATATAAATATATATATATATATATATATATATATATATATATATACATATATATATATATATATATATATATATATATATATATATATATATATGGGTGGCACAGTGATGCAGTGGTTAACATTGTCAGCTCACAGCAAGAGGTTCTCTGGTTTGATTCTTGGTTGGTGTGTGTTCTATGCAATGTCTGTGTGGGTTTCCTCCAGATGCTCCGGTTTCCTTATCATTCCAAAGACATGCATCTGGAGCATTCCTCCCTGGGCCTCCGCTGAAAATAGGCTCTGTCCTAGTCAGACTTTCCCAGTCAACAAATATTAAATAAACAAATATATATATATATATATATATATATATATATATATATATATATATACATAAATATATATATATACATATGCAGACATACAGGTGTACAGGTCCAGGGATGTACACATCATTCCACTATAGTTCACTCTTATCAGGCTGATCAATGAATATATTGCCCCATATGTTGTGTACCTGTCCAAACACTTATCACAGCTGGAGCAACTACAATACTTTCTAATTAAAAGCATCATGGGCCTAAATCATAAAACTGTGCAGACCATCTCAAAAGTCTTTCCCCCATTTTCAATATCATCCAGGCTACTAAGAATCAAAATCTGTCTCACGTATACAGCCTCAAAAGAACCTGTCCTTTCAGGCCTATTACACATTCACAAGTCTAATGATAGTGTGAACACCTGTTCAAAGGATCTCAGTCTCTTTTACAACATAAATAGAACATGTTGAAGGAAAAATACCTATTCTTGAAACTATCTTCCACTTCATATAAAGCATAGTACTTCTCTTTTTCTATTCAAACATAATCTGAACAAATGGATCGGAAACTACAAATTCATCTGCTGTTTAGTACCCATCTCCCTCATGGATAGAGACAACAACTAAATGTTCCTACTTACTCTTGTTCTGCTAATGTCTGAATTACCTGAATGTAAAAATCTACCATGGGAATGTATGGCTGGGATTTTTAAAACCCTCACAAATCAGCAATCTTGTAAATACCGATGAACCTATGAAACCTATACATTTGTCTGTATTACTTTAGGCTCTGTAAGACATGAAACTATGGATATTTCCTGTATTTTTGTAGCCAAGACCCATAGCAATACATCTGTATAGTCAGAAAACACACACTGAGATAAACAGCACTTTAAATGTTTCTGTGATGCAAAGAAATGATGCTGTTTTCTCTTTGACAGTACTTATATAGCAATCACTCAGAACCAAAACAATTAAGGAGCAGTGAACTTTTACATCACCATGATATCAAACTGTAGACTTTTTACTGGAAAGCTGAAAAAAATACTAAACAAAATGATCATTTCTTTAAAGTTGATGAATAATTCAACATAAACTATAAATGATGTATTAAAATGTTAGTGAAATATTTATCCCTTAATATTAATGACATTCACTTATTGGCCAAAACAGTCTAGTTTAAATACAAATTCAGATATTGGTATTATATCCTCACATCATCATCATCATCATCATCTTCTTTCGGCTGTTTTCATTAAGGGTTGCCACAGTGGATCATCTGTTTCCATTTCTTCTTGTCCTCTGCATCTTGCTCTGTCACAATAACCACCTGCATGTCTTCTCTCACCACATCCATAAACCTTTATCTTAGGCATTCCTCTTTTCCTGTTATCTGGTAGCTTCATCCTTAGCATCTTTTTCCTAATATACTCAGCATCCCTCCTCAGCACATGTCCAAACCAATGTAATCTTGCCTCTCTGGCTTTGTCTCAAACCTTCCAACCTGGGCTGACCCGCTAATATACTTATTCCTAATCCTGTCCACCCTCGTCCCACCCAGTACAAATCTTAACATCTTTAACTCTGCCGCATCCAGCTCTAACTCCTGCCTTTTTGTCAATGCCACTGTCTCCAACCCATATAACATAGCTCATCTCACTACCCTCTTGAAGACCTTCCCTTTCACTCCTACTGGTACTCATCTGTCACAAATCACTCCTGACACTCTTCTCTACCCACTCCATCCTGCCTGTATTCTCTTCTTCACCTCTCTTCCACATTCACCATTACTCTAAACTATTGATCCCAAGTATTTAAACTCATCTACCTTTGCCACCTCTACTCCTTACATCCTTACCATTCCTCTATCCTCCTTCTCATTCACACACATATATTCTGCCTTAGGTATTATATCCTCACATGAAACCAGTTTATCTAAACCCAAATATGTGAAACTAAAGTGGAAAGGTTACCCTTGAAGAGCACTGTGATCACATTTAAGAGAAAGGCAAAAGACCATATAAATTTTCCATTAAAAGAAAAATAATTCTCAACAAAGTTTGTTTGACAAATATTGTATCAAATATCCTTAGTGCTGCTAATGAGCTTGCATGTGGCCATTACCTTTACAATACATGTTTCCATCAAGTAAGGATAAAAAAGCAAACATTTTAAAAATATACAAAATCATATACTAGAACAATTAATCTTCATGAAGGACTTCAAATGACTAATGAATTCAGAGAAGACCAGCACCATTGCAAACCTTTAAATGACAGCCCTCTAGGCAAAATAAATGTAAACTTAATTGACATAGCAAAACATGCCAAGGTATCTTTAGCATGTTTTCACACACTGATTAGCAGTTTGTCATATTCACAGCAGGGCAAATTTTACATTTCTGTCAAATTCATTGATAAGGGAATTACAGAGGTATGCTGTTGCCCCTAACATATTTGACCACCCTTACCTTACTGCTAACTTTGCTCATTCTAACTGAGTTAGTGGAAGATCAGATGGGTGCAGAAGATTCCACAACACTTATTGAAAAGAGTAGAGGAAGTTCCCAGTGCCCAGGTCAGATTTTCCCAGTTCAGTATGTATACTATCTTGAGTCTCCCCTAAAAAGAGGCCATTGGCCTAGTGGTAATAACCTGGTCAACACAGCGTAAATAAATAAATAAAATAAATAAATAAATAAATAAATAAAGCCTATTAGATGTGCTTTTAGCCTCTTGCATAACTATAGGAAAATATCTGTATTTGTCAGACATATCATAACCTCACATGAAATTCCCTACAACCTAACCTAGAGGCCCTAGAGATCCAGTTATCATTATTAAATCCAACTATTACTTTATTGCTAGCTACAGTTTCTCATGGAAACTCCCCACAGATCATGGAAGTTACTTCAACACCACTGTGGAATTATGCATCAGGCCAGATATCTTCATGCTAGGGGATTTCTAGTACCTGAGTATTACCTGGTACATTTCTTCTATAAAATGGATATGCTCAAGAGTTTCCTAGACACTGTGTGCTAGAAATATCCTTGATGTGTTCCTTACCAACCTACCTGCCACATATACCCTACTTCAAATCTCCTTATCTCTGGTTGAATCTGACACAAATTAGTCATCTTCTCCATGAGGCCTAGTGGTACAACCCTACAAACAAATGAGGCCACCTTTAGGGACTCCTTCAGTGCAAACCTACTTCAGATTGTTGAAGACCTATGCATAACTTCTAATAATCCCCTGCAAATGGATCTATCTGAGAGGGTTGTCACATTCACCTCAAACTTATACAAGTACCTAAATATTTGCACAGAAAAGTCAGTACCCATCTGCCCTAAATATAATGATAAATTCATGAATGAACCTCTTTGGTGGAAGTCAAAGCAAATAACAAAATGTACAAAATCCCTAGCTCCATACCTGAAGACTGCAATGAAACATGCTGGCAAGGAACTATGGAATAGGTACTACCTTAGCTACCTTTAAGGGCTAATCATTTGATGATTGGTTGGGTAGACACAAATTTACTCCTGGGTTGTCATTTAAGGTCCTGCTTAATTTGAGATGTAAGCACTATTAAGTGTTCAAAAAGGATGGCAAGAACTTTTATCACTGTCTATTTAAGGATGTATATGACAAGACTTCTTATGATCTACATAATCACCTGCCTAGCATTGTTCCCATGTTTCTGTGTTCCTAATTAACTGTACCTGCTATACCATCAGTCCCCATATACTAGCTCAGGTCACTGCCTCAGCTCCCCGTTATCATTGATCAAGCTTTCACATGCCCACTCCAAAACAAAACAACAACAAAAAAAGATAATACCTCCATGGAGCTGGCTACTGGCTACAGCCATTTTGCACTTACTTAACTTAGTAATGGAGAAATGCTATAGTCATCATCCTTCCATAAAGGGAGCATCTTCACTAACTCCCATAATTACAGTATTGGCAGTTTTGCTAGTGTTATCTGTAAAGCTCTAGAATGTATTACTGTATAAATAATCAATAAGGATGTAGAAGATCTGCAGACTCTAGATCGTTTGCAGTTTGGCTTTGTCAAATGCAGATTATGCCTTCTTAATCTTGTTAGCTCTTCAAAAAATTCACTAAGTCCCTAGATAAATTGCTTTCCACTGAAACTGCCTATATAGGATCAGCCAAAATATTTGATGCCATTCCTCAATTCACTATCATACA
The DNA here is from genome assembly GCF_019279795.1 of Protopterus annectens. Classification (NCBI taxonomy): domain Eukaryota; kingdom Metazoa; phylum Chordata; order Ceratodontiformes; family Protopteridae; genus Protopterus; species Protopterus annectens. The sequence continues at coordinate 1,573,267,153 of NC_056731.1, read as the reverse complement.
TAACCTAACCCAATTAAAACATCAACCACTTTGCAGTTCACTACATTACATACTGACTTACCAAACTGAACACATGCAATCAGAATAAATGGTAACCTCTCCAAAAATAAAGTCCTGTTCTTGGCCATCTACTGTTGAGAATCCACTATTCTGAAGTATGGGCAAATGCAAATAACTTTTGGCTAACTGGGAGCAATCTAGAAATCAATCTAAACTTTCACCCAGATTCAATAATACTACAATATGGTCTTGATCACACTACAAACTGGTGGTTTAATCACAGTTGCATCTTAAATGTAGAGAAACTTAGCACAGTCATCTTTGGTAAAACCTGCTCCTGTATAGTATAACATAAAAGAAATTCTAGCCAGATTCAGTAAACCATACATGGTCCGTCTACACCATGTACATGTTGTGGATAACACACCATTTTGGACTCAGTAAGTGAATGTACATGGTGTGTAGAGCCGCACACAGGCAAGCAAACAAAGTAAACACCATAGCATGCAAATTACAGCATAAGCAGCTGTACTGTGTGCAAATCAACAAATCCAAGATAGAGGAGCTATTCAACAAGCTGTAAAGCAACCATGCAGATTCAGTGCTGTTTTTCCTGTGAATTCCAAAACCTACTGGAATACATCAATGGAAAAGAGACTACACAGAAACAATGTTCGGGGCTGCTGTTGCTTTAATTCCTCTGTATGTGCAACAGGCTGAAATCTATGCTGCTGCTGCTGCTAATAGACCAAGGCCAAGAAGGAGAAGAGTTTTCAAACCCCAGGTAACTTATCACAACCTACATGATGTGGAAATTGTAGAGGGCTGTAGAGCACTGCAGGGTGGATAGACACACATTACAGGAACTCTGCAACCACTGGCATCCTCAACTCAGAGTCAGGGCAAACCAAGGAGAACCCATCCCAGTGGAGTAAAAAGGTATGTGTAGTGCTTAAAATCTTATCTAGAGATACCTGTCAGAGACCAACAGGGATCATGCTGGGGGTGTCACAGGCATCAGCATCCAGGATACTCTATCAATTCTTGAATGCTATGCTCCATACTCCAACATGCCAGTGACCACATATATTTTCTCCATACTCCTGAGGATAAGGCCAGAAATATGTAGGAGTTCTACCCTGTAGCACACTACTCTAAAGTACTGGGTGCCATGGACTGCACACATGTAGAAATTAAGGCACCACCCAGGGAACAGGGAAGGCTCTACATTAATAGAAAGGACTTTCACTCTAATAACTGCCAAGTTGTGTGTAATGCCAAGGGAATCATCTTGAATGTATGTGTTGGCAACCCTGGCAGTTACCACGACTCACATATCTGGCACACCTCCCGGCTGTATCAGATGTTCATTAGGGGAGATATCCCACAGGGTCATTTACTGGGGGATGCAGACTATGCATTGGAACCATGGCTGATGACACCCATCAGAAATGCGCACATTCCCGCTGAAGAAGGCCATAATGAGGCACATGCTCAAATTAGAAATATCATAGAGTGTGTGTTTGGGCTGCTGAAGTTGTGGTTCTAGTGCCTAGATACATCTGGAGAGCCCCACAGTACAATTCACAAATATGTACTGAAATATTCACAGTATGTGCCATGCTACACAACATCATCCTGAGCAAACAGGTTCAGTGGGATCAACAAGGAGAAAGGGCACACATCTCACCACCAATGCCAAGGTCACCACAGCCACACACGGGTGAGGGAGGAGTCAGAGGGGGAGGCAGCGGCTGCTGTGGGTGCAGGTAGATGTAGGTGTGCTCAATATGCCCTTGTATTTGCTAAAAGACAACATATAGCACACTCACTCACCACCTAAGGGCCTAAAACCTTCTTCCTGCACACATACATATAGTAACATCGATGCCAGGCAACTCTCATAGCCTTTACCTCCCCATGTATTGGCTGTGTACTGCTTGAATCAGGCAGAGTCAGCCCTGAACCAAAACTGCTGCAACTGCTGAATTTACAAGGTAAGTGTTGAACTTGGAATGTATTGTATAATAATATGAATGACTGACATATCCTTGCATTTTGTTACTTGGTAGTATAAGCAAGTAAAAGGTGGGAGATCTGTACAGAAATTACATTAACATATGAAAGCAGAGACTTATTTGACTTACATGCATCCATTATTAAGCAGTAGGCCTCAGGCATCAAAGATTCACACAGTCATACCTCTCAAAAGTAGTGATGGTCATTGCATGCCTTCAGTTTAGCATCATACGTTTGTATTGGAAAATCATTAAAGAGAGAAGCTGGAATGTAATGAAACACATTGCAGTTTCAGACTTCACAACTCTCACAAGATCATTCACAATAAATCTGGAAAATATTGATGATATCAACTGTCTAGCTTTCTAATACCAATACAAGTCAAAGGTACAAGTTCAACATCACAAATGCAAATATACTAAGCTCTAAGTCAGCTATGCACCCTGAGCATCAGACACAAAGTTTATGTATCCCTGAATCCAAAAGGTGCAAAACAGGGACATGGCACAGTTATCATCACTTGCACAGGGTGTTGTTGAGGGGGGGGGGGGGGGGCAGGAAGCCTAGGTTGACACAAAAGGTCAGTGAATGTGTATGAGTAAGAAAGAGAAGCAGGCAGACATTTGGATAAAGCAACAAATGGCCAGTAAGACAAAATGTGTTTTAAGTTGTACAGCTGAACCACGTAACTGTTCTGTGTGTGTCTGTAGGGGTCCTCCAGGTGAAATTGGTGTATGAGTGTCTGCATGAATACAGCCAAGCTCTGTGCTAGCTCTACATCTTGGTATATTGGACAGGTGTGAGACATGCATGGTAGAGGTGGCAGTTCATCATTGCCATACCTGACCAAGAGAATTGTCTCTGCCAGGAGTTGCACTGGCATGTCCACACCCACGGTCTGATGCACTGCTGCTACTTGAATGTGACTGATGTCTGCTGGTTGAGCACCCCTCACAAGTATGACTAGGAACACGATCCCATGGCCTGCCACTTCTCAGTGTGGACAAGTCACCCACTGATGGGGCAGTGGAAGTACTGCCACTATGGAAGTGTGATTGGGCATGGCCACATTGGCTAATAGCAAATGATTTGGCTGACCTATACCCACGAGGATTCCGCCCCCTCCCAGCCAGTGTTCTATCACAGACACCACTCATTCCAATGTGTCATTCATCCAATCCATTGAATCAGCAACACAGTAGAGGCAGTCACATATGTCAGTCTGTGCCACCTCTACAACCCTAAGCTTTTCTCTGAAACACCTATGGGAACATGCCTGTGCTTCCATAATGGCCTTAAACATATGTTGAGTGGCACAGGAACAGGCACCTGGATCAGGTGGAGGGTGGACAGCAGGCCTGCTCTGAGAACCCCTAACAACCCTCCTGTGTGGCACCTCACCCACACGTTGGCAATGGCCAGAGTCAACAGGCACACAGTAACCACACTTCCCTGATCAATTGTCTCACCTCCACCTGTCCAGTATCTGTGGGCTCACTGGAATGGTTAGGCATAGGCCTACTGGCTGTCTGATGGAATTTCAGAGGATGGCTGTATGCCAACCTCGGTGTCAGATTCAACCTCTGCACCCCTCAAATGTGGATTTGTTTGGCCACCAACATCATCAGAGTCTGCTGATACTCTGACATCAGGGGATAGAAGTCCCACACTTCCACTGTCAGGATCACGTGTGATAATAAGCAATAAACACAGGGACAATTAATACCTACACTACTATAGTCCAATATATGTTAACAAAATAACAGTGCTGCCACTATTAGACAGTACAGCAATAAACACAACAATCCTGACATCAACATCACACACAAAAAATATTTCTTTGAATTGCTCATTAGTACTGGCATAAAAATGTTTGGCTTGCCATGTGCAGACAATGGTATCCTCTGTATGCCAGATGGTCCTGGAAGATGTTAAGCAAAAGGTAAGGACAACATCATCACAATTAATAGTAACACAGGAGTAATAATTTTCCCCTTTTATATGTCCATTAACTATACTTTCAAGAAGAACTTGGATGACAGCTCCAACCTAAGCCCATGTGTAATCAATCAGAATGTGTTGCTAACTGTAGCAATGCTCAATCCACCCCCCCCCCCCAAAATAAAAATCTTGTGAAACAGAACTAATGGATTGATTTAAATTGTTTTACTATACAACAGCATTTAACACTTGAGATACAAAATCCTACTTGGAAGCTCCTCCCAGGACATGTTTGTAGTTCCTGAAACAGTAGTACCAATGTCAATGCACTTTCCTGGGAGCTGTCTGGATCCATGACAGTGAACAGTTACTTTATATTTGCTGTTAGTGGTGACTCTGTAGCAAGCCCCCCCCCCCCCAGTACCCATCCGATCACGGCCCACTGTAGCTCCTCTGTGCATATTAGATCATGTTAGTGGCTTTATGGCACACCTAGTCATATGCCCTGCTGTGGCCACCCACTGCATTAACATCTGCAACAATCTGATGCCAAATCTGCATTCTGCCTGACATATCTCCATGTCCCCTTCCTAGCAGGAAGGCACCAAGTTGCTGAAAAGCTTTAACAATGCCCTGATTTGCAGGGTCAGTGAATGTTAGTTTTTGAGGATTGAGATGCCTGGGTGGCATAGTCCTAGGTGTTCTAAAAGACAATAGAAGTATATTATACATAACTATCACATACCTACAAAATAACTGTTTTTTAGATAAAATAGAAAAGGTAGCATTTCGGTATTAACCACTGTAAAAACATAAAACAGTCTAGAGGTTTGCAATGTGAACATGTTGGATGCAAAAAAAGGAGAGTAATGATAGCAACATATCCTTGTTTGTGCCATGACAAAAATGCAGCTTTCCTCCCCCACCTCCAAAAGGACAGGCAAGTGACACATTTTGCTAACAAACCTTCTTCGAAATGCTAAAAGTGCTATCAAATGAACTGTCCCTGAAACATGCCTACAGATTTAACACAGAACATTCCATGTTCAGGTATTGCCAATCATGTATACCTGTGAAATGCCCTGACAAACATACTCATGCCATCAGTACACTTCTAACTAATGCATACAGATAAAAGTGTAAAAGCCTTTGCTGATCAATATATATATATATATATATATATATATATATATATATATATATATGGGTCTACCTGATTTGGTCAACAGCTCATATGATCGAAACTCATTTGGTCGACAGCTCATATGATCGAAACTCATTTGGTCGACAGCTCATTTGGCTGACAAAAAGTATTCAAGGCAAAAAACCCTGGGATTTGCCCCCCTCCCCACTGTTGTGCGACCGTGGAGTTGTTATATATAGTTGGGGGAATGTTTGTCGACCAAATGAGCTGTCGACCAAATGAGTGTCAGTCATATGAGTTGTCAACCAAATGAAGTAGATCCATATGTGTATATATATATATATATATATATATATATATATATATATATATATATATATATATATATATTTATACAAAACTGTTAAACAGATTTTTCTTAATTACATTTCAGCATATGCAGTATATAGCTAACAAGATGCAAGCATACATTTTCAAGTTCAGTAATCCTCTGTGCAGATATATCCCAAAGTAATATTCTCCAAATAAACAAGTCTTCTCACCTTCAGTTTCCCTAGCTACATGGTTGCCTTTTTATGGTGTAGATTCAAGGCTGCCACCATGATGAAGATGCAAATAAGGTGTGAACTCATTAGAATTGCTGAATCCAAATTACTTGGCTCCATGTATCTGATATAAACATAGTGCAGACACTCCCTCAGTGTTTGTTTTTAATGCATTGCAACTGTGAATGATTACTGGTAGGGAGAAAGAAAACACAACAGCAACGCAGACTGCCCTACATCCAGTGGGTGTGTTAGGTTAGACTTAAGTGTTGGATGTAATTTTGTTAAGGCTGGAAATGTAACTAAGCAGCACACAATTCACAGGTTATGTTCATTAACATCCAACCTCCCCTTCATTTGTTGGCAACTGTATATTATATTACTGCCATTTAGCATCCTCACACATTTTTAAGGACAATGATATAGAATGGCTTACAGACTGCATTTCTCAGATTACTGATCAGATATGAAAAGAATGACCAACAAACACAGAGGTAAGAAAGAGCTGCATATTTGCAAGCAATGCTCATAACTGGTTGTGTGATAACTTAGTGCAATACATCTAAAATAATAAATGTACAAATAACAGTTGTATGGTTTCATATTACTGTAGATGATGTTGCAGTTGGTTGTATGCAGAATGATTTCAGTTCCTTGCTGCAAAGCTGTTTGTGTGGCAAAGAGGGATAACACATCCTTACTGTGTTCTGAAGGTTCACTGGAGTAAGACCTCAAATCCAGACCTATGTAGAAATATGTCATGTGTGCTAACATTTTGTAGTGTGTATGTCGTACATTGCTCTTTCTCATTTAAACTACGTTCCCCTTTCTTTCTTCTGTTTTTTTTTTTTGGGGGGGGCAGTGTTTGTGCAATGTATAGCTTAGTGCAAACACAGGAAATGGAAAAATGAATTTCAGGTTTGACTGTGCTTATTTCTTTTGCACAAATCATAGCAGTGAGCACACTGGACTAGTTGCCCACACAGGAACCAGACAGAACACTTGCAGAACACCTGCAAACAAGGGGTCTGTAAAAGGGCAAAGTTCAGTTACCCACTCAGGAACCAGACAAAACACTTATAGAACACCTGCAAATAGGGTGTCTGTAAAAGGCCAATGCTCAAAAACAATACATTTTTGCAATTTCTGTATTTTTATCACACAACTGCTCATAGTGGCATTGTGTGGCAATTAACAAAGAAACCTTAAGAATGATTAAGAAATTAGGGAATGTCATGCAACTAGTCCTGTGGCAGCAGGTATAAATGTTGGGCTGGAGTACAGATGGTTCATAGTGATGAAATGAAAAATAGACAAGTGTTAATTCAACATTCTTGAGGCAATAGGTGTAAGTGTAGGACAGCCATACACATGGTTCTGGGATCTAACATATGATACTTCATACACTTTTACTGTTGTTTCACTTCTCATTGTATTCACTCTCACTTATAACACTTTAGATAGTGGAGCTGATATGAATTATATGTACGAGGGATGAGACACCATTATAGTGTTTTCAAATGTATGACAGAGGGTATACTGTCTCCTATATTTCTATAAGTATAATTCTGCTATCTGGACTTGCTTGGTCTTCACAATTACCTAAGACAGATACACAACTGAATCTATATCTGATAACCTTGTCAGGTCCCACACATAATGTGAAACAGCTCAAACTGTCAACTATTATTTAGGTATGATTCCTGATTATAGAACGACAAAAGGATGAAAGCCACTATTATAAAAACAACGACCATAGATCCAGCACCAAAAGTTTTATTGCACACAAATCCCTAGCACCTCGGCTTACGCCTTCAAGGAGAATAACTTCAAAAGTTTTGCACACCTTTTTATACATAGAATAATTAAAATATTTAATTATTAATTAAACAATTAAACAATTAACCATTAAAAATTCTCCAATTATACTCTAAATTCATGCCCCTTGGCTCCAAAGTGTCATATTTAAGTATAAAAACAGTTTCCTTATACAATAATTTCATTTTTGTTTTTTCTTCACTTTCACATGTATATAAACTTTCTAAAACCGTGGCTAACAAACCATTATGATCACCATTATGAAACTTTTTAAAATGTGTAGCAACAGGACTCTCTACTTTACCATGCTTTATGTCCCTCAAATGTTCCTGTAATCGCACTTTAAAAGCCCGTTTACTTTCCCCTACATAGAACATATTACAAGGGCTCTTCAATGCATATATTACTCTCTCTGTATTGCATGAGTAGAGTCCCATAACATGAAATTGTTTACCATTAATATACTGGAAACTCCTACTCACATGCTTACAGGAGATACATTTACCACAAGAATATGTGCCCTTAGTTGTAACATACATATTAATATCCAAATTTAACTTTGGTGTTGAAAAACTTGCATGAACCAACATGTCATTTATGTTTCTCCCTCTCTTATACGAGAAAGTAATATTCTTGGGAAAAATTGGTGTTAATTCTTTATATTTAAATAATGATTTCCAATAATATTTAATCATATTACTAACTTCTGTAGAAAGTAAATCATAAGTTATAACCATAAAAATCTTTTTTAATTCATTTCCTTTAGAACAAATATATGTTTTCTTTTTGTCATTTCGCTTCCATATTTGGTTAGCATCTTGATTATAATTTTTAATGCTATTTAGCGAAGACATCACTTCATAAGCATCATAACCCCTTTCAACATATACTTTTGCTACTTTATCTAACTCATCATTAACTGTATTATTATTTCTATATAACCTATTTATTCTTAAATTCTTAGTTAATGATGAGTTAGATAAAGTAGCAAAAGTATATGTTGAAAGGGGTTATGATGCTTATGAAGTGATGTCTTCGCTAAATAGCATTAAAAATTATAATCAAGATGCTAACCAAATATGGAAGCGAAATGACAAAAAGAAAACATATATTTGTTCTAAAGGAAATGAATTAAAAAAGATTTTTATGGTTATAACTTATGATTTACTTTCTACAGAAGTTAGTAATATGATTAAATATTATTGGAAATCATTATTTAAATATAAAGAATTAACATCAATTTTCCCAAGAATATTACTTTCTCGTATAAGAGAGGGAGAAACATAAAGGACATGTTGGTTCATGCAAGTTTTTCAACACCAAAGTTAAATTTGGATATTAATATGTATGTGACAACTAAGGGCACATATTCTTGTGGTAAATGTATCTCCTGTAAGCATGTGAGTAGGAGTTTCCAGTATATTAATGGTAAACAATTTCATGTTATGGGACTCTACTCATGCAATACAGAGAGAGTAATATATGCATTGAAGTGCCCTTGTAATATGTTCTATGTAGGGGAAAGTAAACAGGCTTTTAAAGTGCGATTACAGGAACATTTGAGGGACATAAAGCACGGTAAAGTAGACAGTCCTGTTGCTACACATTTTAAAAAGTTTCATAATGGTGATCATAATGGTTTGTTAGCCACGGTTTTAGAAAGTTTAAATACATGTGAAAGTGAAGAAAAAACAAAAATGAAATTATTGTATAAGGAAACTATTTTTATACTTAAATATGACACTTTGGAGCCAAGGGGCATGATTTTAGAGTGTAATTGGAGAATTTTTAATGGTTAATTGTTTAATTAATAATTAAATATTTTAATTATTCTATGTATAAAAAGGTGTGCAAAACTTTTGAAGTTATTCTCCTTGAAGGCGTGAGGCACTAGGGATTTGTGTGCAATAAAACTTTTGGTGCTGGATCTATGGTCGTTGTTTTTATGATTCCTGATTATGTCTGAGCAGCACTTCTTCTGTGGCAAAGATGGAAAATCAGCACTGTGAAAAAAAATGTTTTGTCTCGTATGCCTAGGTTTGAATCCCACAATGTAAGAATCAATTTTCGCAGTGCATAATGGCAAAAACAAATGTGTCAGGTAATTACATGTATGACCCCAGCGCATGTCTGAAAACCTTACTCACCTAACTGTTACATTCAAATTTCCAATATATATTTCCAGGCTGCATCAGTAGACTCCCGTGAAACTAAGGCCAAGTGTCAGATTAACCTTCCAGTTTCAATTATTTAATTCTTCCCTGCTTGTCACTACTGAACTCTGTTTAACATCTTACAATATTGAGTGGAATCACTGCTGAGGTTTGCACACTACCAGTAAATGCATTAACTGGAATTGGAGGGAAAGTATCAGTTTCCATTTCTCTAGTTTGGCTGCTAGACATCACTGGCATTGGAGAGGAAGGTGCCAAGTTTAGGGCACAGAGGTGGGGTGTCCAACTGTCCAGGATATTTACTGGACTCCTGGTAAAGCACCACAGCTAAAGGCTTCTACAAGGGGACTATTCTGGCTCTCAGTACAAGTCTGAGGCACGGAAAAGTTTGGCACAGGCTGCATCCAGTACCACCGGTAACCCCATGCATTGGAGAGCAATGTAGGCATTATTTCAATTACCTATGCAGGAGAAAAATAAATGCTGTTAACAATTGGTTGCATGAGTTTCAGGCTGTGGACATCCCACAGCTGTGTAAGTATGACAATAAGAGAGTACTTGTAAAAAAGCTAAATATTGGTAAGACTGGTATGCATAATGCACTGATATTCTTTTCTGTTCTTTACCCAGCTCCCAATGAACATGAATTCAAATGACAGGCTCATGTTGCTCGACTGGAGAGACTGCGGGAAGCAAGGGTTATGTACGCAGCAGAAGAGAAGTGTTACTGCAACTTTAAAAGTTAAAGATAGCTTTTTTGGTCTTTTATACAGTTATGTTCAAAAAGCACTAGACAATGAAAATATAACACGTAGCAAGGGAAGAACAGCAGGAACAATAATTTATTGTTCCTGCTGTTCATCCATTGCTACGTGTTATATTTTCATTGTTTTATACAGTTGCATTAAACTGAGCATGCATATCCCAACTGTAAAATCAAGTATGCATGCATTAGTCTGTAGCACAAACCAATTGTAAGAGTCCAATATTAGACTGTAGTCAAAGGTTATGGGTTCAAATACCATGATTCCCAACTATACAGTACTGTTATTTCTTCAATAATATTTACAGTAAATTAAAAACTTTATACCAGTAGCACAAATGCCCTGCTGTAAACTGTAATCTGTATAACTGGAACACACATATATACAATATATGCACATTTCAAGGGTTACTTTCAGCAATCTGTAGTATAGAGTTTATCTGTTAGGATGTACACTTAAATGTAATACTTCAGATAAAAGAGCTGTATAATCGTATTAATGCATTGTATGTTACATATGATAGTACCAATTGTATCTCTTTTTTCTCTCACCCCAACTGTTATCTCTCTTTTTTATTTTCTATTTTGTGTCATCAAAATGCCTCCATGTCATCCATGTGTACAACATCACTAAGTGCTACACAGCACAGCGAGGTAGGCCAGCCCCACTGGATCAGGCTGCCCTTGCTCTACTGCCTCCAGCAACAATGCCCACCACGTCTAGGAGTCAACTTGACAGCACTGCCTCTGCTGCCTCTGCACTACCTGCTCCCTCAGATAGTACTGCCTCAGAAGCCTGTGCAGTGGTACCTTCTGGGAGCAGTGGTGGAGGTGGTGGTTTCATCATCTGCAAGGAGATGCCAGGGATGGTGCATAGGGTTGTGCACCACATGATTGGTGTAAGCCTTAAAGGCATTCATCCAAGTTTCCAGAAGGACCAGTAAAAAAAACAGTTTCACAGCTATTGGCTCCATTGTAATTTTCTTTGTGATTTGACGGTCGACTTGTGTGTTTCGTAGTGGTGTATGCCTATGCCAGATGGAGAGGAGGAGAAGGAATCAAGCACTCCAGCTGCCAGTGGAATAAAGGAACAGTGATGACGTCCAGTGGGTGAGGACTCAATTCTCACTGTCTCCAAGCTTGATGTCTATAAGCCTGCTTTGTTCCCTCCCTCACCCCAATCATGGTGTCCCCCAAACTTTTCTGTCCATCACATCACTGTCTTCTTATCTTGTTTGTCTTGTTTGTTTGTATTTTCTTCCACATCTACCCAACTAACCTGACCCAGACATACCTCTATCCCTCATCCACCAGGCCTATCTTACTAAACTGAAAAAACAAAAAATGGGCACCTGTCACACACAAAAAAAGAATCACCCCATACATAGCTCTCCATTTCACACATGCCTTTCTGACACACTTGATTCAACCCAATTGGCTATACAACATGATTACAGTGGGTGAGGACTCAATTCTCACTGTCTCCAAGCTTGATGTCCATAAGCCTGCTTTGTTCCCTCCCTCACCCCAATCATGGTGTCCCCAAAACTTTTCTGTCCATCACATCACTGTCTTCTTATCTTGTTTGTCTTGTTTGTTTGCATTTTCTTCCACACCTACCCAACTAACCTGACCCAGACATATCTCTATCCCTCATCCACCAGGCCTCTCTTACTAAACTGAAAAAACAAAAAATGGGCACCTGTCACACACAAAAAAAGAATCACCCCATACATAGCTCTCCATTTCACACATGTCTTTCTGACACACTTGATTCAACCCAATTGGCTATACAACATGATTACATTGTTGTCTCCCCTTTCTCTGGAGGTGACAGTCCAAATTCAAATAATATTCTGCACATGATCAGTTTTTACTGTTGAAAAAATGCATAGCTATGGTTCTTTCCTACCTCTCCCTGCACATTCCCATATTGCTTTCCCTTTGCTTTTCCCCCGCTTGCTCCTCCTTTCAACACTTGCCTATCTACCCCACTTTAGCACTGATAATTTGGTCAAAAAATAGAATCACACACAACAAAGACAAAGCCCAGTCACAAGTGGAGTTTCTCAAACATCAGTCCTTGGACCTCTCTTTTTTGGCATTTACTTCTCAGAAGTCAAGGCCAATGTCAGTGGTCTCTGGCTGACTAAATTTGCAGATGATTGCAAATTAGGAGCTGTCATTGAATCTCACACTGACACAAATTTTCTCCAGGAGGGGCTGACACACACAAATAACTGGTGTCAGAGCCATGGACTAAAACTAAATGCCAAGAAATGCATAATTGTATCCTTTGGGAAGTCATCCATCCCTGGAAACTATCATATAGACAGCACACCCCTTAGAGCTGACCCAGTAGTCAGGGACTTAGGGACACACATAGATAGTAATCTAGCCTTTGACCATCACATGTCTACAGTGGTGAGGAAATCATTTTATGTTGCACAACTTATAAACAAAGGTATGGCATCTAAGTCCAAGGAAGTCATTGTTCCACTGTATTCAGCATTCATCAGACCTATCATTGAGTACAATGCCCCCTTTGGTAGGTACCTAAGCAGGCATATCCCACAATTTGAATGTCCACAGAGGTTCCTCACTAAAAGAATACAGGGAGTAAGTAAAATGTCCTATACAGACCACCTCAAGGCCCTATCCCTGTATTCTCTCTCCTACAGGCTTTTGAGAGGAGATCTATGCCTGGTATAAAAAGTATTATCAGACCCCACTATGTGGACCTCCTGCATATCTACAAACCAAGCAGCACCAGCATTACCCATTCTAAAGACTTAAACCTTGCCTGTGATATAAATGGGACCTGCTGGAGATATTGGTATGTATCCCAGTGACTACCCCATCTATGGAATAGGATCCCCAACCATGTGAAGCAGAGTTCCTGCAACTTGGACAATTGGATGGGAAACTGGAAATTCATCCCTGGTTTGGCACCTATATCTCTAATGGACACAGGTAACCTGTAAATGGTTCGTATCTCAGGCCCATGCTTGCACATAACAAGGGTATCAGAACTTGTCAAGAGATTTGGGATGCATGGCTAGGCTTAAAAAGGTCCTTGTGGTCGTTAGCCTAGTAAATACCCATGAAACTGTGAGCACGCATCAGTAGCAGAAAAAGAAATAGATCCCTTCACTTTTTGGATTATATGTTTGCATGTGCATTTCATCGTGTAGCAATGCCAAGTGATGTTTAGCGGTTGTACAGTGCTGGGGTTATTTCCACACAATCTTGTTTAACCCCGGTGTGCTATGCCAACACACAGCAACACATGTACTATAAAGAATTAATGTAATTGCATTATCACTGATTATTTGAAAGTATTTAAGTCTTACATACACCTGGATTTGAACCAAATTGAAATGTGTCAATGCATCTACACCTGCTGCCATAGAGTCAGTTAAGCAGCAGGCGTGTTTCCTAGACTCAGTACTAACTTACAGACTTTAGCAATGTGGCTTGCATTTGTGCACTGTTTAACTATATGCAAACAGGGAAAGTAATAGAAATGGTGATCTTGCATGCACAAACACTTTGCCAACTGTTGCAGAAACCAGCTGCTTGGCACGCTATCGAAAAGTAAATATTATTATGCATTACTGCTGTTTACTATCCATTTTCTGCCTGTGACATGAAATTACATGTGGAAACATAATAAACTGAAGGCTCTATCTAAGAATATGTCACATATTTACAATACAGCCATGTGTTGTCTGCTGCCAAGCACTGCAACCCTGGGGCCTCAGTATTTTTTCACACATATATCACCTACACCACAGAAATTAATATCAAATGTGTAATAAGCAATGCACATCAATCTGTTAACAGCATGGACCTTATTCATGGGGCCACAGGTAACCTTCAAAACACCTGACCCAACCCATTTTGGTTTTGACAAGGGTAGATCTTGCTTATTAAACCTAGTGGACTTATTTGATAATTACTCCAAAGACCTGGATGAGGGACAACAGGACATACAGTGTTACGTTGATTTATCCAAGGTCTTTGACACTATCCCCATTCAGGTATCATAGAGAAACTCTCTCATCTGGGATGGATAGCCAACTGGCTCATGGACAGAATGTACACTGTCAAAGTTGGGGACTGCACCTCCACCACTAGACCACTTACCAGTGGAATACCACAAGGATCTGTGCTGGGCCCTCAACTGTTTGTAAACTACTTATCTAAAGTCCAGAAAAAGGTAGACGGTCTGTGGCATACCAAGGTTGCAGATGACTGTCAACTGGATGCAGTCATATAGAGTCCCCCAACTGTGTTAACATATTACACACTAGGCTGACACAGACAAATGATTGATGCCAAACTCATGGACTGAACCTTAAAGCAAAATATGCCTCATTGTCCCCTTTGGCAATGAAGTGCCCCTGCTAATTACGATAGACATAGCACCCCTCTTAACTCAACAGTCTTGTAAGACTTGAAAATACATGTTGATATCAATCTACACTTCAATCACTAAGTGTCCATAGTGGTGAGACACACATTCTACAGTGCGCACTCCATAAATAAGGCCATCACATCCAAGCCAGGAAGGTCATAGCTCTGCTGTACTCTACCCTTATCACACCCCTAATTGAGTACAATGCTCCCTTCTGGCTGCACCTCAGCAGACACCTGCAGCAACTGGAGAAAACACAGAGGTTCATGATGAGGAGAATCCAGGGCCTCCAAAACATGACAAACATGAAAGACTGAAAGACCTGTCACTGTACTCAGTATCATGCAGGCTGCTGAGAGGTGACCTATGCCTGGACTACACAGCAGTCTCAGACCCTGCCCTACTAGAAATGCTGGACATCTGCAAATCAAATGGGACAAACATAACTTGCTCTAGAAATCTTAACCTAGCCTGTGACATAAAAAGAACATGCTGGGTAGACAGATATATCTCTCAATGATTGCCATACCTCTGTTACAGGCTCCCACTGTATGTGAAACAGTGCTCCTCAATGACCCTATTCAAGCGCAACCATGACAACTGGATGGGTGATTGTAAATTCACCTCTGGGGGGCACCCATGTTCCTCATGGACAGGGCCAGTCGGTGCTGATCACAAAATTGCTCTGCTAACAACAACCATCTAACTATGCTCAGTAAAGATACTTGTGTTTTGACACAGCTAGACTTGTAAATGCCCTAGGGTTATTAGGCTAGTAACCTCCTATGAGCCTATGAAGCTATGAACCTATGCAGGCCTCCCGACATCTTCTCTGCAATACGCCCTGCTGATGTCATCCACTATAAGTTGGTCTGCAGTCTTGTAAAAGTCAGACTTGTGCCGTGGTACTTGCATAAAGTACTGAGTTCTGTACCTGTGTACTTAGATAGGTAGGGGTTCTGTTGCCACTGTAGTCAACTGTGTGTGTGTGTGTGCGTGTGTGCATGTGTGTGTGTATGTGTGTGTGTGTGTGTGTGTGTGTGTGTGTGTGTGTGTGTGTGTGTGTGTGTGTGTGTGTGTGTGTGTGCGTGTGTGTGCGTGTGTGTGTGTGTCTAGCCCAAAGATCAGAAGTGAGTATCCTACTGTTACTGCTCCAATCCTATGGATTGACAGTGTTTTGATACTTGCACATGCCTACACATCCATTTCTTGCAGGCCTCCCAACATCTCCTCTCCAACATGCTCTGCTGAAGTCATCCACTATAAGTTGACCGGCAGTCTTATAAAAGACTTGTGTCATTACACTTGCATAAGGTACTGAGCTCTGTAGTCTGTGTGCTTAGATAGGTAGTGGTTCTATTCTAACTGCAGTCAACTGTGTGTGTGTGTGTGTGTGTGTGTGTGTGTGTGTGTGTGTGTGTGTGTGTGTGTGTGTGTGTGTGTGTGTGTGTGTGTGTGCGTGTGTGTGCGTGTGTGTGCGTGTGTGTGTGTGTATACTCTTGTTTGACATTACAGAGAGTCTTTTACATCAGCATGTGGGAAACTGTTGTTAACATATTCTCCTCACTAGACACTGCTGATGTCAACAGCTATAAAGTGTTGTCTGAGATACTCCCAGTCAGACTTGAGCTGTGGCTCCTGACATAAATGCAGAGTTATGCAGTCTGTGTACTTATGTAGGGGTTCTATTCTCACTGCAGTCAACTGGGGGGTTATGGACTTGTTTGGCATTAAAGAGTGCCTTTTACACCAGCATGTGGGACACTGTTACTACCATATTCTCCTCACTTGACATTGCTGGTGTTGTTAGCTATAAAAATGTTGTCTGATATACTCAAAATTAGACCTGAGCTGTGGCATTTGCCTTAAATACAGTGTTCTGTAGTCTGTGTTCTTAGATAGGTAGGGGTTTATATTCTCACTGCAGTCCACTGGAGGTGTGTGCTTTTGTTTAGCATTACAGAGAGCCTTTTACATCATGTGGGACACTGTTATTACCGCATTCTCCTCACTAGACATTGTCGATGTCATCAGTTATATTTGATTTGTGAATGTGCATTAATGCCATCAGCTATAAAGTGCTGTCTGAGACACTCCAAGTCAGACTTCAGCTGTGGCACTTGCCTTAATTACAAAATTCTGTAGTCTTTGTATTTAGATAGGTAGGTGTTCTGTTCTCACTGCAATTATCTGGTGTGTGTGTATATGTGTGTGTGTTTGTGTGTGTGTGTGTGTGTGTGTGTGTGTGTGTGTGTGTGTGTGTGTGTGTGTGTGTGTGTGTGTGTGTGTGTGTCTTGCTTGGCATTACAGACAGCCTTTTACACCAGCATGCGGGGCACTGTTACTACCATATTTTCTGCACCAGACACTTCTGATGTCATCAGCTATAAAGTGTTGTCTGAGACACTCCAAGTCAGACTCGAGCTGTGGCACTTGCTTTAAATACAGAGTTCCATAGTCTGTGTAGTTAGGAAGGGGTTTTATTCTCACTGTAGTCAACTGTGTGTGTGTGCTGACATTACAGAGATCCTTTTCACCAGCAGGTGGGACATTGTTATTACCACATTCACACCAGACACTGCTGATGTCATCAGCTATATCTGATTTGTGAATGTGCACTATTCCCAGCAGGGCAGGATCAGGCAAAAGTCACCTTATCCTATACAATCCAGATTACAGTGACATGGATTTCAGTCTATCCACATACCTCATGGAATGGTTTGTATGCCTTGTATTTTCTTGGTGAGAAACACCTGTGGTGTCTCCAGCTACTACATGTGTCTGGTGAGGTACATGCATAAAACAGCATTATACTCTATTACTGTTCTGATGAGGTTTAAGGACAGTGCTGTAATATAATTCTCAGATCGGAATACAATGGTGTGACTTATGATACACACAACATAGGCTTTCAATAACAGTGTGGATACTTGGTGGTCGACGTTCAGATTGCTATCTATGTGTGTTCCCAGTGCTTGCATCAGTGGGTTTCTGCAAAGCGGGACTGTTCTTAATGCTCTAATTAGCAGGGAATTCCACTTTGCAGAAGGACAAAATAAATACACATTTTTGCATTTTTTGTAGATAGTGCGGCTTTGTCAACAATCATTTTTCTGTGTTAGTCCCTCCTGTAGTATAATATCATCAGAGGTGGACTCAATGACCACACCAGTATCCATGAATCAGCAAAAGTGGTAAGCCAAAGGCCATATACTTTAGCCTGAACTGTTCTAAAATAGAGTTCAAGCAGTAAAGTGCCAAGTACAGATCCTGGAGTGTGCCAGTGGTGACAGCGCTACTGGTACAGGTTGATTCACCAACTTTCACAGTATCTGTTCTGTCAGTGAACCAACTGATTATCCATCTAGTGACACAAGGGTTAATTCCCAGCTGGGTGAGTTTCTCAAAGATACCTGCATGGGGGATTGTGTCCAAACCCTAGGCCACATCAGGATAGTATGCACTGTCTTACCTTCATCCAGGCCTATCGCACAGAATCAATGGGCTGTGACATCACAGATTGCCTATCACATGACTCCGCAGATAACACCTTCCTGACACAGATGAATACACACTTCAATGCATCCTTCACATAGACTATGTTCCTGTAGTAGGGTGTAAGGGTGTACAGCAACATGCAACCATATGAGTTGGGGAGGGGCAGCACCTGATGCATGCATGTACAGACACATTCTGACTCTCATCTATGAGATAGACCAACATGTCATCATGGATCTTTTACTAAATGGACACTAGTGATATTCCAGCTCTGTGCAACAGACCTGTGTGAGTTGTTAAAGTTACATCATGTCTGTTACATCTGTTAGTTGTCCTCAAAGGGGTCATCGAGGGTATGCATGATGACAACACTATCATCCTTTTGAACTTGACAAGCCCAAAGCATTTGACACAAATCCATATTGAGCTATTCACTGAACACTGTCAGATGTGGCCATAAACACCTATATCACCAAGTGGGGAGACCACTATATCACATACATGGCACGGAAATACATTGAAATATGTGAAGTGATGTATATCATAGGTCCAGTGATCAGGTCCATGCATCAGAGCTGTCTGCTAAGCCCTTTTCTGTCCATTATTTAAGTCTCAGACATCACACAAGACATACGCATCTTATGTCCAAACAGCTGCCTGAAGGACTACAGATTCTGGGCAATCATTGACTTAAACTGTGATATTGGTATAATACAGACAGTATCAACACACACCAAAGTTTGCTGCCACAGCCATGACAACACCCGCAATGACACAAAAAGATGTGGGGGGTTGTTATGTCAGGAAAACAAACACACAGCCCAAGTATAATGTAGACATTGCACTCTCTAATCAGACCAATAGGTATGTGACCTGTGTCCTGGGGTAGATGGTATGTGGAATGTACACCAGCATGTGTCCACAGTGCTGACTACTCCCTTGTATATGACATAACTACTGAGTATGTGAAGGACATCCACATCAAAGGCCATAATACCTCCATAGTTCACAGCCTTCATCACACCAATAACTGAGTATAATGCACCCTTCTTCATGTAGCTCACTACTTTGTCACAATGAGCTGTCACATATCTTTTTGGCCATATCTAGGTATTCTTTTTGTGACATAAACATTACCATCTGATGGTGTGGAAATCCCATCAAGGTATTATACCAGATGCATGTGGGATACCTGTTCCTCTGATGATGACAGTACATATATAGCTGCTTGACAACATTAGTGGCATGGATAACATTTGTGACAGTGTGAATTGTGCCACATTATACACACACACACACACACACACACACACACACACACACACCAGTCAACTAGCCTGTACTGATCATAATGTCACATACAGGTATAGCAGTGTCCCTTCTAACACCTCCCGCAGATGCTACAGTGTCAGGACAGTGTGTGTGATTAGCCTTATAGAGTCCAGACATGCCATAATAGTTGTACAAGTGTGTTTGTGCAGAACCCTCTCTGATCACTTTAAATCACATATGTTATTTCAGAGACGTGGGATTACTGGTGGTATTATTCTGATATTGTCCATGATTTTGTGTGCTTCTTCTAATGTTATCCATAAGCCTTTACCTATGTTCCACTTGCTGGAGATCTTTGTTGAGATTACGCTCATATTCAGGCAAATCAGTTTGAACAGCTTCATAACATGCACCTTACCTCAATTGTATATAACATCTCTGCTAGATGTCCTCTGCACTTTTCATGTAAGGATGCTTATCTCACACAGACATACCATTACTATGTCACCTTGTGTGACAGTCACATAATACATATTTTTACTAAACAGTTCCTACTGTACCATATTGGTATGTGATTGGTGTTGCTGCTACAACCGTCTTCCATTGACATGCCCTCATCTGGTGTATATTAGGTTTTTTCACTTGTTCTACTTACCTGTGTTCATTCCTATAATTCATCTGTGTGTCCCTATTCAGTACACACATGTTTCCTTTACCCTGGCTCATTCACCCCATCATTAAGCATAAAGCTTAATTTTGCATGTATAATTTTAAACAACTGTCCCTACTACAAAAGATCCCATTGTTTTATATGCAAAAGACATCACAATTTAATGCACACTCTTACTTAGACAGGCCAAACGCCCTCTCCTTATTTTTTGTTACCTATGGACTCTTGCAAGGCCTGAGACCTCCTTTACTTCAAAAAGATAATCTCCTTGGTCAATACCTAGTCCAAAAACATAGTTATTTGTATAACAAAATATCAGTAGTTCATGATTTGAGGATAAATTCATCACCCCTCAGTTATGCAACCAGCTTTCTCCACACATTAGACATTCAAACTTCAATCAGATGAATGGATGGAATACTATATATATAGAATACTATATATATATATATATATATATATATATATATGTGTATATATATATATATATATATATATATATATATATATATATATATATATATATATATATTCATCACAGGAGTCACTGGCTACAAACATTTAACTGTGCCAAACTAAAACTTATTAGAACTGAACCCCCCATTCATTTTCTGAGTCTGTCTTTTTCTCCATGTTGTCCAACCTCTCTCCATTTACCTACCATCTATCACAATCCAAGCTGAAAAACAGTGTGTGTCTCAAAATAACTCCACCTCCTACCATCATATTCTAAATTATTAGCTCTCCTTTATGAGTCCTTCTACCATGGCATTGTCAGATAAGCCAACAATATTCGATATACAACTAGTTTGGTATAACCTTGTAAACCTGCAAACTATTTTATGTATTCTGTAAAGTCAAACCTTTGGTGAGTAACCAGAGCAATGGAATGACAAAACAAAACATTGGCGAGAATGTCTATCATATGTACCTGTTAACATGTAAAAAGTCAAAAAATTTCACAATGAATTCTACCAGTTATAAGCAGAGAGGTTATGAATTATATTAAACCAAAAACAGCATTAGCAGCTGAAAAAAATTAAATGTAATACTTTCTATTAAGACTTAAGGTTGATAACTTTTCAGAATCTCATTAAGGATATGGATGATCAGTTAAAATAAATGCATATATTATAGAAATTCTCACTGATTTTAAAACAAAGGCATATTAGGCATACTTTTGGACAATATTCTTTCCTTTCATAATCAGAATAACACACAATTTTTATAGTATTATAGCACCTTAAGCTAGCCTACAGTTTTTCACATTTACTTATAACTGAAGCTCATCTGGCAGTAAGACCATGTGATGATAGAAGCACAGACGGATACTAGGCTAATGGTCCTACAGCCTTTTTAAGCTTTCCCATTCATACCCCAATTTTCCCATTTATCAATGTCCACGGACTAGCATGGTTTTGGTATATGCCTGTGCCTTATATTTACAAGTTGCCCCTGTACATAAGGGACACAGGCAACAAGCAAGGGGTGAATTTGTGATTTCCCATCCACTGGTACAAACTGCATTTGAATAGGCTTAGGGAACAGCTCTTCTTTATATGAAATGGGGAGTCTGTTCCAGAGAAGGGGTAATCTCTGAGGCATGTAACTATCCCTTCAACATGTTTTGTTTATGTTGCAGGCAAGTTTTAGATCCTTAGATTGGGCAATTCTAGTGCTGTTTGTTTTGCAAATGTGTAGCAGATCCATCAGGTTAGGCAAAGACTGCCCTCTCAGTAGTCTGTAATAGACCAAGTACAAGGACAGAGCTTTGAAGCAGTCCACATCGGACATGACATTTGCACCCTCTATTCATTTAATGAGGAATCTTTGGGGTTTTTTCAGCTGTTGCAAAGGCCAGATCAGGTACATGCTGAAGGGAGCACTGTACTCTTACCTCTCATCCTCTTAATGCAAAAAATCTGGACATATTTTAAATACTGCTCTTATAAAATTACAAAGTTGCTAGAGTAACAGGGTTTGTTTTAATATACATTTTCTGAAGGATTTGAAGTCTGAAACTGAAATGTATGTCATTATTTAGTGACTACAATCCTGAGATCATCCCAGTGATCTGCCAGGAAAAAAAGATGAACAGGCCAAAAATATGAGCCAAAAATCTGGACATTCTGCAAAAATCTATACAGTTGAGAGGCATGACTGTACTCCATTATTGGCTTAATTAGGGCTGAGTATAGCAGGATTATGATCCCTTTAGATCTGGATGCCATACCCTTACTTATAAGTTGTGCCATGTAAAACTATTTTCTCACTAGCATGGACACATGGTGATCAAAGTTCAGGCAGCATTCAACCTCAGTTGTCAACTCCCTTACCATTGGGTCTGCTCTTAGGAGAGTGTTATCATTGCTCTAATTTACAGGGGTGGTAATTTTCCCAAAAGATATATTTATGCATGTTTTGCACTGTGTTTTAGGCCATGGCTCTGGGACTAGTTATTTGTCTGTGTCAGACCCTCCTGGAGGATATCTGCATTTTTCTGGATTCAGTGATTGCATTCAACTTGTAGTCATCAGCAAATCTCTATATTTGCATTGACTTCAGAGAAGCATATTCCCAACAGGAGATGTCACAGTACTGTGCCCTGTTGGACACCACAGTAACAGGCCTCATGGTGGAGGTGGATTCCCCCACCCTAACTTCATTTGTCCTACCTGTGAGGCATTTGGCTAGCTATCAGTTGACACAGAGATTTATACCTAAATCTGTGAGTTTGTCTACAATACCCAAGTGAGGCACTGTGTCAAATGCCTTTGCCAAGTCTAGGTAGGCAGTATGTACCATTTTGCCTTCATCCTTGGCTCAAGTGACCTTCTCCATGAAGTCCACCAGGTTTAATATGCATGACCTGCCCTTGATAAAACCAAACTGGGACAGGATCCAGTTTCTGAAGATTTCACAAGTCTTTGTTTATCAGGTCTGAGATCATTCTTTGCATGACCTGGCATATAAGACTTGTTAAACGTATGGGTCTGTAGTTACATGGGTTTGTTAATGGTCACCCTTTGTATAGTGGTATCACTGTTGCAGTCTCCATTCCTTAAGGAAGTAGCCTGTTTAGAGGCTGTGACTGAATAGAGATTCTACTGGGCATGACAGGTCATCTTTCAAACTGTTTAGGAGGCATCCTGGGATATTATCAGGATCCAATGAGGTAGTGGTTTTAGCTTTGGACAGCAGTGAAGATCTGTTCTTTAGTGATAGCTGAGCTAGAAATGGTAGAGTATTTCTTGGGGGTTACTGGGAGTAATAAGGGGGGTGAACTTGGAGCTAAATTTATTAGCCAGCAAATTTGCTATACCCTTTGGTTCGGTATGAGGAGTTCCATTTACTATTAGGTTAGCACACTGCTGGGCAACCCTTAAGGTTGTGTACATAACTGAAAATGCCTTATGCTTA
Source organism: Protopterus annectens (assembly GCF_019279795.1). Classification (NCBI taxonomy): domain Eukaryota; kingdom Metazoa; phylum Chordata; order Ceratodontiformes; family Protopteridae; genus Protopterus; species Protopterus annectens. The sequence goes on along the minus strand of NC_056731.1, from coordinate 1,573,243,469 downwards.
TCCTTAGCCTAGGAGGCTATGTTTGCCTTGAAGCTGGCTTAAGTAAACTTGATTAGCCTCTTGAGTTGCATACTGAGACAAATGGGGGAGTTTTTTTATCTGTTGGGCATACTCTTTCCTATTTTTAGACAGGATTTTCTTTCCCGATACTAAGTAAAATGCAGACAGTAAAAATGCAGCAATTCACAATGTTCTCATTATTGCGAGTGATACATACTAAGGACCCCAGACAAAGTAAAACACAGGCAGTAACAATGCAGTAGAAATAAAATAAATGAGGCTCACATCTTGCAAGAACTCACAACTCTCCCACTACTGAGAGGAATGTAACAAGACTAAGGTCCCAGACCAAGTTAAAAATGCAAACAGTAGACTTTTGGTTAAAACATGGAAAACTGCATAAAATAACAATACACAGATTAGATTAACACTCTGAATATTGCAGTGTGCACTAATTGAAATGGGATGATGTGAAACAGAGGCTAACTCAAGTTTAAGAATCTAGAGGAATGTAGGTAAATACCTTAAATAAGAAAACTGTTTCTCAGCTTCTCCAACTAATTAGCTAGATCTAATTCCTATTCAATAAATGAGTGCATAAGACTCCAAGAAAAAAACCTTTGCAGTAAAACAAAATTTAAAAATGCAACCAACTGTAATATAATAAGACCAAAATCAAAAAGTAATTGAAATATCAAAACTTTAAATATGGAAAATGTAAAACTCAGTGCTGTCAAGCAATAGTTTTAAACTCAGAGCTGTTGTAGCCATAAAGGTTTTAACTCCTAGATTTAAATATGCCTTACCCATCATAGCAGGCAGAACACAGCCTTATTATAAACTACAGAGAATAAGATTTTTAGTTTTGTTCACTTTAGCATCTTTACAGAACATCACTGCCATTCTATACAGAGGGCAAAAGGTTACCTGTAACAGCTAGAGCCATATACATGCACAGCTCTCTTACACTTAAATTGTTTAAACATAGTTACTGCCCGGGTCTATATTATATAATCAAAGTTTTACTACTGCGAATACCATATGGTCGATCCCATATAGTATTCTAAGCTGTAAAACTTTGATTATATAATATAGACCCTTACTGGCCACCCCTTACAAGTGAGTTAACCATTCATGATTTCTCATACTCTCTTCAAAGCAATACCAGTCTCAAGTTGAACATATCCCATTTTACCCTCGCTGTCTCTGAAAAATATTTTAACAAATTGGCTGCTGCAAATGGAAACACACTAACAAAGTTGCTGATTAGGCAATCTTTCACTTCTTGAGAAAAAAATTGAAATCACATCTGCATAAAGTAAATTAATGTTTTTTTGTTTGCTTGTTTTTTTTTCCAAGGATAGCTCGTTTTTTCACTTCATAACTCTTACTATTTCAAGTGACACTCACTACCACAGGACTGTTGTCCTTGACAGATAAAAAAATTGTAAATAATGATTTTCCCCTGTTTGTATGCAATATTCTGGCCCAAATTCCAAAAGAGCTGGTCTCAGTGTAAATATGCCCTGATTCCAAAACACTTGCTCTCAGTGCAACTGACTAACTCTGGAGTAAGACCTATCTATAAACAGGATTCCTATAGGAACCAGATTCCAAAACATATACTCTCAGTGTAAATGGTTACTTACACTGAGAGCAAGTCTTTTGGAACTGGACCATACCTCTCAACCTCTTAGAGCAAGAAATCTGGACAAAACAATCATGTCTTTGAGATTGTCAGCTTTCATGCTTAATGAGTCGATAAATCAACGTTCACTATTTTAATCATTTGCTGATTTAACATAGACCCCCCCCCCAGTTATGGGTTATTGCTTAAAAATGTTTTGAAACATATACTATTGTTGTCACAGGGTCAGTGTAGCTGAACAGACCTAACACATATTAACAAGCCGAGCAGAAAAAAAAACATATGAAGGTCTCAATATTATGTGAAACAACTTGTTCTCATGCTTCATTTTTCTCAAGTATGATTTGTTTATTATTGGTAATGAAACTTGACACTGTCTCAGAATCTGTAGCCATACCTCCAGATAATGATTTTCTGTTGTCCATATCTAATTAATAGGCTGAATATCTGTAGAGTAATTTTGACATGATACTGGCCTAATGAAGTGCTTAACCTGTTGCCTGACATTCCTTTTATAAAATAAGGAACATCTGAATCGGATATTTACATTGATATATATATAAATATATTGGCATATTTTGACACTAATGTTTCTGACATTCCTTTATAACATTAGTCCGAGTGCTGGCTCCCTATTACAAAATCTGTCCTGCTTGATCTTGAGAAAAAGATTATATTTATAATCCAGGTTTTGCACTTATTTTGTTTTGTTATTTATGTGCAGTCACTGATGTTCTTATCATTTGGAAAGGCATGCCAGCTGATTGCTGATTTAGATAAGCTTTTATAATATATTAATTGGAATAGCTAATGTCTGAAATTTACTGTTAAAGAAATCTGGGATCAGGTTGTATTCTTTAATGGTGATAATAATGATAACAATAGTAATACAACTACTACTATTAGTAGTACTACAGTTACTACTAATAATATTAATAATAGTAATACTACTACTAATGGTAGTACTACAATTACTACAAATAATATTAATAATAGTAATACAACTACTACTAATAGTAGTACTACAGTTACTACTAATAATATTAATAATAGTAATACTACTACTAATAGTAGTACTACAGTTACTACTAATAATATTAATAATAGTAATACTACTACTAATAGTAGTACTACAGTTACTACTAATAATATTAATAATAGTAATACAACTACTACTAATAGTAGTACTACAGTTACTACTAATAATATTAATAATAGTAATACTACTACTAATAGTAGTACTACAATTACTACTAATAATATTAATAATAGTAATACAACTACTACTAATAGTAGTACTACAGTTACTACTAATAATATTAATAATAGTAATACTACTACTAATAGTAGTACTACAATTACTACTAATAATATTAATAATAGTAATACAACTACTACTAATAGTAGTACTACAGTTACTACTAATAATATTAATAATAGTAATACTACTACTAATAGTAGTACTACAATTACTACTAATAATATTAATAATAGTAATACAACTACTACTAATAGTAGTACTACAGTTACTACTAATAATATTAATAATAGTAATACTACTACTAATAGTAGTACTACAATTACTACTAATAATATTAATAATAGTAATACAACTACTAATAGTAGTACTACAGTTACTACTAATAATATTAATAATAGTAATACTACTACTAATAGTAGTGCTACAGTTACTACTAATAATATTAATAATAGTAATACTACTAATACTACTACTAATAATAGTTACATTCTGATTAATGCTTTCAAGACAAAAAAATTAAGATAAGTCAATGTTTCATAATAATAATCATCCATGTTATGTAAAATACATTTCAAAATCCCAGTTTGACAGTACTTCTAGATGCAGTACGGAGGAAATGCATTCCAGCATAATGTTAGCATTTTGTAGTTTCAGACATAAGTGCTAGGCAATGAGTCCACAGACCATTACAAGCCAAGCCACTAAACCATATTCAAAAGTTCTCTCCAGTCTCAGGGAGGGCAAAACAAAACAGACTGGCAGAGAATTTAAGGCTGCCTATCCATTTATCTAGATTTGCCTAGAAAGCAACAAGGGTGCTACTCTGCTTGAAGTTGACTAGAAGTTTGTTTCAGAGGTGGGGGATACTTTGGGATATGAATTGTACCGCACCAACATGCCTTATGTTTCTGTTGATGAAGGTTTAGTTCCTTTACAGGGCTTTTGAAGAACCACTTTTACTGCATAACAATAAGAACAAATGTTAAACATTTGCAAACTGGAAAACCCCACTAGACATCTGGACATGCAGTTTGTGTGTGTGTGTGTGTGTGTGTGTGTGTGTGTGTGTGTGTGTGTGTGTGTGTGTGTGTGTGTGTGTGAGTGAAGCAGAAATAATAATTGGTTAGAGTTACACAGGAAAGGCTGTTGCAATCAAAATCAGGATTGTGTTTAACGTTACAGTGTATTAAATATCTACTCCAAAGTGCAAGACATAGTTTGGGCCCACACTCGTGTGTACCTGTTCTTGGGAGACAGTGCACAACCTATGAGTACACTGTGGAGCCAATTGTATTGATTATGATATAGAAATGATTTGCATCAATGCACTTCTACTCATTATTGAAAAAAGCATGTGCATGCCTATTACTTTTTATGTCCACACTATGCTATAGACGTTTAATGACCATCATGTCTCCACAGTACTACATAAAGTCTTCTATTTGACTCATTTAATTTCCAAAATCAGTTCATCTACTTCAAAAAGAAGTCTTAATTCCCCTTTACTTGTCCTTCATCAGACCCATTATTTAATGGAATGCAACTTTTTGTCATGTATTTGCCTGAAACTCAACTAAAAAAGATCAGTGGTCTCAACAATCATGGTTATAAAGTCAGACTGTCAGCCCTCTTATGGTACTTCTTCTCTTACTGACTCCTCTATGGAGATCTATATGTAGCCTTTTGAGCCAAGAAAGATCCAACCCTCTTTGACTTGCTATTCTTTTGCAAAATAAATGGTACCACAAATACCTAGTTAAAGAAACTAAGCTTTCATAAAAAAAAAAAAAAAATAGGATATATTGGCATGATGGATTCATATCCCAGTGTATCCTCCTCCTCTGTAATGAACATCTACTCCCTTCCGAGCAAAGTAACTCCAATGCCACTTTCAAGGTAAACTTTGATAATTGGGTGGGCAGCCTCAATTTCTCCCTGGTCTATCTTGTTTTGCCTTCTTTGAGGCTAGAGGGAACCTTTTTTAATATGTTTTTAGCTAGGCTTGTAATGGTATGCAGACTGATTGCCTAGCGAGTACCTATTAAAAAGTGGCCATGACCAAATGAGAAATACTCCCTTTGGTTTATATATCTTTGCAAGGATTGGGAACAGCTCTAAACCTTCTGTGCAAAACATGGTTGCTATTGACCACATACTAGAGAATGACAGGGAGCATGACATTAAGTTGTTTTACCTAAGACAGATTTTTACTCCCATTTACGTTGCTGTATTTGTAAATAGTGTGCTGGCTTTTAACTGGAACACAGACATTGTTGTCCTTAACCCACTACAAAGTTTATTCTGATTTCATGCTGTATTATTATTATTTATTTATTGTTCTTTAACTGGATGGGTGGACTGGTACCTTTTCAGCCACTGCTTGGGCCATATTGCAAAATGCAGACAGCAGCATATCATACAAGCAGCTATTATTATTATATGTTGCAGAAAAATTAGTCAAAGTCAAAGTAAACTTTAGTATATAATAAACTTTCTTAAATATTATAAACTTTAGTATATAATGCACTGATGACAAGGAAGCATAACCATAAAAATGTTACACAAAATGCAGGATCAGAAGCATTAAAAAAGTTACAAAATATTACTGGGTTTAAATACAAACAGTGAGGATTCACATTTCAGATAAAAATAGAGAGCCCAATTCATACCTCTCAAGTATACAGATTTTTGCAGAATGTCCTGATTTTTGCCTCATATTTTTTGTCAGTTTTTCATAAAATTCTGTTTTTCTGGCAAATTAGTGACAAATCATTAAAGACTGAAGTTAGAAAATAATGACAGACATTTGAGTTTCAGACTTCATACCCTTCAATAAACTGATGCTAATGCAAAACCTGTTATTCAATCTACATTCTAAGTTTGTATGAACAATATTTAAAAATTGTCCCTATTTTTGGGCCTTTGCCCCACTTTTTCTGTTCCACTGTTCCACACAAAAAAAAATTCAAAACACAAAATAAAGTGGGGGGCTTTGCCCCCCATACCCCCCTACTTAAATATACCAACTCCAAGATCGCACCACAGTGGAGGAAATGGCAAAGTCATTTTCCCTAGGAAAAAAAATCACTGTTCCGTGTCTTCGGGGTTGTCAGCTTTCGCTTTTAAAGGGTCGATAAATCAGCATTTGCTATTTTAAGCATTTGCTGATTTAATTAACACCCTAACTGGGTGTAGGTAATGATGGATTTACACATGGTTCGTGTAGTTTGATCATGAGGGCAAAGTCTGAGTGATCAAACAAAGCCAACTGTGGATAAATTCAGCATTACCCACATCCAGGAGTGAGCTATTGCTATTATAGAATGACATTATTTAAGAGTAAAGGCCGTTGCTTACCTTTCTAAATAATGTCTTTGTATAATGGTGCTCCAGTGTTCCTCCAAGTTGTTTTGTGTTTTCTGGTGTACTATGCATGTGTATAGGACTTACATTCCCATGCTTGTACAGTACATCAGTGCTTCCCATGCTTGTACAGGACATCAGTGCTGTTCAAGAGAAACAACAGAGAAAATCCATTGCTGTTTTTTTTTTTTAAGCTGTTCCTACCAGTGTCATTACTAGAAACCTGGATATAGCACAATATAATGGGAGACAAAGGTCCAAAAATAGGGACATATTTTACTGCTCTTACAAACTCAGTAAATTACTTGAAGGAGGGATTTTTGTGCTAGCGTGCACCTCAAACGTCTATCATTATTTGATGACTTCAGTCCCTAGTGGCTCGCCAGAAAACTACATTTTTAATGAGTAAAAGAAGGAAACTATTAGGGAAAAATCTGGACATTCTGTGAAAATCCAGACAGTTCAGAGGTACAACAGTCTGACGAGATTTAAGGAGGGACACTGCAGAAATACAAGGAAAAACAGGCATATTTCTGTTTTCTTTCGTTTAACAGAACATACCTGATTTTCTTGTGTTCTCCTCTGTCCTTCGTAGCATCTATCAATAGAAATGTCTAGCCTTTCAATGGTGCTTCAGTGGCCGGACTTTTTTCTATTGGTATATGCTCAATTTACAATGGGCACACTGGTTGGGCTGACCAATCAACATGCATGTTTTTGAATACTAATGAGAAGTCATTGTATAATCTGAATTATAATATAAAGTTTCTTATCTGTGTAGCATATTGTAAAAGTTGCTCTCCTTACACTAGAAAAAAGAAGACTACATAACAGAATGTATGAGTGTATCTGTTCAGTTAGAAACAGTAAAACTGAGAGTGGTAACCTATCTACTACAGGTGAGATAATAAATTGTTATTATGAATAATGGAATGTAATTGTCAAGTCCATTTGGATGACAGTTATTACCCAGGCCTTAAAGAAATGATTAGTTTAAGACTTTTACTGAGAATTAATGCCTCACAGTCCTATTTTTTCTAATAATTTTTATCCTACCACTGCGTGTTATCAGTGCTCCATGATCAATCAGCCCTTTTAATCCTTACAGCGTATAACTGATCACGGCAACAGACTTCATTTATTTTCCCTCATAATAGCCCTATTCCTGCTCCTTGGTCACCACCATGGGCACTACTCATGACTGTGTGGGCCTACTATGCCCACCTGCTGCCTATGAGTGCTCCTACCCACATGCAAATCAGGTCTGCAGCCACGAGCTTGGTAGAGCAAACATGTGTGTTTGGTTACAGCTATTTTGCTGCATGGAAGAGAGGCAAAATAGCCAGTGGATCATCAGTCCCTCCTCCATAGTAAATGAGTCAGTATTTTGCTGATCTAGTTTATAATACCATGCCCAGACCTTACCCGACTTGCCAACTGAACGTAGGTCAGTAAGACCATAGTCACAGCTATATCCATTTTCACCACTGAGACAGACTATTACTAAGCTGTTTTAATTGGTTTCAGTGGTACAAACTGTTGAATGTCTGTACATTAAGCCCATTGGCTTCTAATGTCACTGAGATGCCATTACTGCAATCTAACATAATATTAGTACTTAGGCATTCAACTGCAAGGAACTATATATTACTGAAGAGATAAATTATCAGATTATAACTTTACACATTGGAAACAAGAAGATCAAAGATTGTCACATTTGTTTATAGCATCTGGGCAAATACTAGCTACTACTAAAGTTATCCTACATCATCCTAGGATATTGTGTCTTTGAATCTATTTCTCATGACTCACTGTCTTCTGTGATCAACCACTAAGATTAGACATTTCTTAAATGCTTACGGCCACCACTCAAACCAAGAAAGAGTCTGCAACATCATATAAAACATGCTAAATAAGGAGAAATTAGTTTCCCCAATATAAATATCTAGGTTTTGCTATTAAAACCAACATCATGTCCAATAGTAGCATTTATTTATTTATTTATTTATTTATTTATTTTTATTTTACATTTGTTGACCGGGCTAGTCCAACTGGATACATGTTCATTTTCAGTGGAGGCCCAGGGAGATAAGCTCCAAACTATGCTAAGTAACAATATTACAAAGAATAAATGAAAAAATGAAATAGACAATAAAGACAGAAGACAAAAATACACATCAATAAACATTTATATACCTTTTCTTCATTGACTGAATTTCTGAAAGCCCCCCCCCCCCCCCCCCCCATGTAAGCAGAATGATTAGTTAAAAGGATAGACATTTGTCTTAGAGAAAAGTAGAAAAAGTAAGATGGATTTAGGTGGATATTGGGTATGTTAAGGATTATACCCACTAGAAAAACAGAAAGAAATGCAAATAAGGTTGAAATGCAGGTGCTTGGAATAGGGGGAATATTCGTATTTTATGAATACAGAGTAGTTTACAGGCACTAGAAGACAGGAGAAGATTAAAGCCAAAAAAGCAACATTAGTAATTAGGTTTGGTTATTGAATGATGGTGAAAACAGTAATACTACATTTAGTTTTAATCTGGGTTAGTGCATGGGCAAAGCATCTCATAATACTCACAGAAGGGCATACAAGCACAATACATTAATTAATCAACTATAGCCTGTAATCAAAATCCAGAATTATCACCAAAAATATGGGTATAGGAGCAGAGCTAGCTGAGACTATGACGGATGCCTGAGCTCTTTTCCACCATGTCCCTGGATAATTATTCTGCTCTTTTTCAGTTAGCCAAGTTATAGACAGGAAGTGAATGGATTCATAAATTGATAAACGGCTGTGAACACTGGTGAGGTATTGATTCATAGCAAGTAGCATGGAGGTGCTATCAACTGACTTTACAAACCAACAGGTAACTCAAATTAATTTTCCTCACTTGGGTGTTGCCTTACTAGAAGACAAGTTAGATAAGGTAACTGCTCTGCTGAATCACGTACTGGCCAAAAAATCGGATAAAAGGTTAGTAGCTGAAAGGAATAAGGAAGGAATTCAGTAGTGGGCTGCTAAAACAATCTTGTCAGAATCTGCCAAGTTTCTAAATGCTAAGCAGGTATAGATGGTTCAAGCCACTATGATGGAATAATAAGCCAGGAGCCACTACCTGCAGCAAAAAGTAGATAACTTGGAAATTAGTCAAAGGAGGAATATCATGCATTTAGTGGGACTGAAAGGGAGAACATAAACAGAAAATGTGGTAAACACTCTTGAAAACCAGTTGAAAAGCTGCTCTGCTACTGTCTGAAAATGTGATTAAAGAGCATGTATTTTTCATTTTATTTATTTTACTTATTTAACATTTATTTAACATTTGTTTACTGGGAAAGTTCAACTTGGAATGAAGCCAATTTTCAGCAGATGCCAAGGCAGAAATGCTCCAAACGTATGTCTTTGTAATGTGGGAGGAAACCGAAGCACCCAGAAGAAACCCACACAAACACAGGGAGGACATGCAGACTCTGCAGCGAAGGCACCCCAGTGGAAGATTGAGCCCAAGAACCTCTTGCTGTGAGATAGCAGTGTAACTGCTGCACCATTGCTCCATTTCATGTATTAAACTGTAGGAGAAACTCTCTACTTTGCATATTACTAATGAGGGGAAAGTTGTTTAGCGTCCGTGTCAAGATGAAAGGCTTTACTAGTACTACTATAATAAGGTGCTTAGTAAACAAAATACATTTGCTTCTGTGAGATGAGATGACTGTGTCATGCTAATGATATTTCTGTAACTCTAAGATACCCAGTAATATTAGTAATGAAAACTAATGGGGGCAACAAGTGTTTTGACTCTGCAGACACCTTACTGTTTTTCTTTCATGAGAATTTATTGACCATACCAATTATAAATCATACCTCTGCTGTACAGAAAGAAAGCTTTAATAATTTTTGCAAGTCTAGCTGCTGTCCATCTTAATCTGGGTATAAATAGGTTAAGCATCCTGACTTCCTTAGGTAAATGTGCAATGTTTTCAAAACCAGAGTGAAGCCCAAACTCTAAAGTCCTAACATCATGGACAACATGCCCCCAGATAGTATAAGCTCATAAGCTCTTCATCAAAAAGAAGTCACCAAGTAACTAATTGGGCTCAACACAAGTAATAAGTCTGATCCACTGACAGAGGTTTTCAATGCAGATGATATCTTGGGCATACCTAATTGTTCTCCCCTTCCATATGGATCTGAAGAAAAGGCTGCAGATGATTCAGACTTATGGCACAACTCTATTCAGTAATTTTAAGCCCTTCAGGGAACAAGACCAAATCAACTGCAGGAAAGAAGAAGAAGAAGAAGAAGAGCTAGAACTACAGATATGAGATAGTTTGGTACTGTTTGGTTTGAAAAAAAATATTTTGAAAATGTCTTCATGTCTCTAGGTGAGAACAGACTTGGCACTTACAGTGTGTACTGGAGATCTGAATGTAAGCAAATGCTTCTGATGTGTTTACACCTCACGCAGTGACATGACTGAGTTGTGAGACTATGGAAGATGTGATAAATTTGTTAGTCTTCTAAAGTGCTTCTGTTTCTTGCCACTTGTTGTCATTTTGCTGACTGGCTCAACACAACTATTTTTCAGTTATTATTGAATGAAGTTACAGTGATAACACTAAATGCTAGATAGATAAATTTTAAGTTTAAACTGAATGCTTTGAATTTTTTGTTTTGCAGGGCTGACGTGGTATTCTGGAAACAAAGATCACAAATAGGCTCATTTGCTGTTGTAAAAAATCTATATGAACACAGAACAGCATGCAGCTCAATGGGATCTTAAGAGAGAGGTTGATATTTACTTAAGTCATAAGGTAGGTGAAAGAGTTTTAGTAATTTGCAGGGATAGATAGGGCAGGAGAGTTATTTGCAAGGATTCTGGAGGGCAATCCAATGGTAATTGGAAATGTATATGATGGGCCGGTATGGTTCTCCATTTTTCTTCAGATTTATTTTTCAGAAACTCAAATATATTAATAATTGTAAACTGATGCCTACATTATTATAAGGTTGTCTTAACACAGCCTGAGATTCTGCTATGTACAGAGTTCTCCCAAAAGTCAAAATGTATTTAAAGGTACAGAAACTTGCTCTCAATAGTTTCTGTGCTTGGAGCTAGTGTGACCTTTTCAGAATTCTTAAAGGTGATGATCCAGGTTATAGTTTTGCTTCTCTTGCAGTCATTTGAGGTAATCAACTACACTTTTTGGTGTTACTTCAGGGCCCCTGTAGGTGACTATGGAATTACAGTTAAACACATCTGCTTTCTCTGACCATGATGTTGTGTGTATGACCCTTGCAAAGGGTGTTGTAGCAGAAAGGGTAGAGAGATGACCTTATCACTTTCCATTATGCATCACCACATTAAGGACTTCATTACCCATAATCCTTTAAGACTGGTGTGATTGGAGTCTTTTAAGCTACATTTAAACAATATATGCAAACTTATGCTCAACAGCAAAGGTTTAATATTTTGCTAAGCTGGACTAGGAAATAGAGAAATGGAAAAGCAAGTCAAACACCTTTCTACCCTGTGCAAAGCAAACAGTTTCAAAAATTCTGATGCACTGCGGAAATGTTGAACATTAAAGGCAGTGCTAGCTGGGGTGAAGAGAGTGATTCGAGAGAGCATGCTTGCCTCTTAAAAGGGTAGCAGCTTTGCAAGTTTGGGTGAATTGGGATAAACCAGGCAAACTTCTGGCCTCCTACTTAAAACTAATGAAAATTAGAAATATGACTACAGCAATCTGCAGTCATGATTGTCTAGTGAATGACCTGCAAGCTTACCTCTCCCCCTTTTAGTGCAAGAAATCTGGACAAAGCCTGAAATAATGGGGGGCCAAAGGCCCAAAAATAGTGACAGACTTTTAATATTGGTCTTATAAACCTAGAAAGTTGCTACAGCAACACGGTTTGTGTTAACACATATTTTCTGAAGGATTTGAAGTCTGAAACTCAAATGTATATCACTATTTAGTGACTTCAAGACTTAGATCATACCAGTGTTTGACAGAAAATCATAAACTTTAAGAGGAACAGACCAAAAATATGAGGCAAAAATCTGGACATTCTGCAAAACTCTGCAGAGTTGAGAAATATGCCTGCAAGACATTAACAACAAGTTCTTTGGCTTTTACAACAAGGTGTATAACGATTTTTCAGGTAAGTGCTGTCTGGTAGCTGTTCATGACTTTAAGAATTATATCACACTTCTTAAAGACACTAATAATAAGGTATTAGATGCCCTGCTTGCTCTCCCCAAAGGGAATGCTCCTTGGCCTGATGGGTGAACAGCAATATTGACAAAGGTCTTGAGTTTTGATTAGTAGCGCTTTTGCTATATTTATTTTACCACATCCTCTCCAGAGGGATCACCCTCCAACTTTCAAAGAGGCAAGAATAGTAGTGCACCTTAAACCAGGTAAAATCCCCTCAAGGCTGAGAAATAGTGACCTATTTTCTTGATAAATATTGAAGCTAATTTATATGTAATAAGAATCCTAGCAAGCTGACAAAATTGGTTTTGGCAAATGTGATACACCCCTCCCCAGCAGAATTTGTAAAAAGGAAGATGTTGCATTGATCACATGGATTCCCTCATTATAGCAATGCAAGTTACAAAGTACTAAGCTCCTGTATCAGTGACCAATTCTACTAACTTTAAAGAAAGCTTTCAACTCTATACATTGGGATGGCTACTAAAAAACTGTTATCACTCATCCTATGCTACAACTTATAGATTTTCCTCATTCTTCTTTCTTTTACTTTGCTAAAAGGCACATATCCGGGGTGTCCCCTTTCCCTGTCTCTGATTTCTCCTAGCAATATAGCACTTAGTACATCTGGGGCATCACTTATTTAAACTTCTGGAAACTGATGAATCAAGTTGTGTATTCTTTTACTTCTGAATGACTGATCTTCCTTAAAGATCCAGCTTAATATTTATATATTATTGACAAGGTACTACAGTCTTTGTATGTTATTTCAAAACTTAAGATGAACAAATGTAAAGCAAAGCTTTCCCCAGTAGCAGCAGTGTTTTCTTTCATCTACCTCAAATTGTACTTTACCCCTACACTGCTGTCAGACCTTTCTCATGTATCTTGGAGTTAAGCTGTACTCTGACTGTCAGACTTTAACAGAGTTGAATTATAAGATTTTATGAGAGAAAATTTGTCATGGTGAATGCTTAGAAAACATTGTGTTTACCCTCATAATGGCCATTAGGTGCCTTCAAGATGGTGCTCGTACCTCTGACTCTGTATTTTCTTAGTCATTTAGCTGTTTCACACAACTTTTTATGACAAAGGAAAATTCAGAAACTAGGCAAAATGAGCCATTCAATCTGTCTACCCTTCTGGTTATCAAATTTTAAACAGATATAAAAACAGATGCTTCTTACTGAAACATTAGCTACAGGCAGCTCTTTATTAACATGTACCTTGCCTATTAAACTTTGACAATGGTGGGGACTATTCACTGGGTCTCTAAAGGAGTCTTTTACAACTCAAAAGTGTGAATCAAATGCACTTTCAGATTATGATATAAAACTGTTCTAGAATCATTAAGCCTGTATGCATACTAAAGTTCTGATCAGTACTCAATGAAACAAAAATTGCTGAGCTTGACAACCTAAAGCCAAATTCATAGAATATGATAATTTTCTATTTTCCTCAAGATGTGGTGATTTTGTATTTCCAACTAATCAGATACACCAAAAGAGCATAACATGAATGTTTGTTCTGTGAATGGCCCCATAAGTGTTTGTACTGCAAAGCCTCACACAGTTTGGTTTAATTCAACATTTTGTAAGTAGTGTGCAGTGAAGACACATAGGGAGCTTTTCCTTTGTATAGATTACACACAGTTAACAGAAATGGTACTTCATTGAAGTTCAAGTTGTGTAATGACCATAATATTGTTCACTCTAAAGTCTTCATGTTTCTGCTCAGACAGGTTCAGTAGTATTGCATACTAGCCATATTCAGCAGGTTACATAGAAAAGGTCCTATAAAAAACTCACACATAATTTTCAGTAAAGCAAACAATTTGTTTGAGGGAAGAGACTAAATCTTTACTAATTTTTCCTTCTGTCCTCTGTTCCTATGTCATTCTAGATCCATATGAAAACAAAAAAAAAAATGTCTTGAATAAAAAAATCCATATTACACAGTCTTTACATGTCTTCCCCTCCCCTCATTCTGTTCATCTTTCTAGTTCTTTCTATCTCTCTCCACACATATATATATATATATATATATATATATATATATATATATATATATGGGTTTCATACACAAGATCGAATTTTCACTAATTCGAAATAGTGCATGGAATGCTCACTGCAGCGAAAGTGCACTTAATCGAAAGTGCACTTACGCAAAGTTCAGTACAATGAACTAGTGTTGTACTGAACTTCCGTGCAGTACTCATGGACCTTAGGGTTAGGGCACGGGTCACAGTAAGGGGATAGCCCTACAGGCTATCCCTTTACTATGACTCGTGCCCTAACCCTAAGGTCCGTGCCGACTGCAGCGCAGTGAAGGACATAGCAATGTCCTCCACTATGGTGCGATAGTCACGAACCTTAGGGTTAGGGCATGGATTAGGGTAAGGGGATAGCTTTACTAACTATCCCCTTACTCTAACCCATGCCCTAACCCTAAGGTCTGTGACTATCGCACCATAGTGGAGGACATAGCTTGTTTTTTATATCCTCCACTGTGCTGCGGTGTTTTCGGTGAAGTGCACTTATGCAAAAGTTTTCAGTATTCTGAACTTTCAAGATTTTGGTCTCAGGATTCTGGTCTTCATGATTTTGGGCTTTCAGAATTCTGTAGCACTTGTACATATATATACACACACACACACACACACACACACACACACACATATATATATATATATATATATATATATATATATATATATATATATATATCAAATTAGCATGGCAGATACTGTTTCACCTCACAGCAAGAGGTTCCCCATTTCAATTCTTGGCTGGGGGGGGGGCTTCTGCGCAGACTCTGTGTGTCCTCCCTCTGTTCCCGTGGGCTTCCTCCGGGTTGTCCATTTTTCTCCAATGTTCCAAATACATGCAGTAGGTGGATTGGGCACTCTAAATTGTATATAGGTGTGAATGTGTGATTGTGTGCTGTGGAAGAATGACCATGGCAGAGCTACTGGCTCTAGATGATTGTCACTGGTGAACTGACATCCCATCCACATATGCAAAAATGGGGAAAAGGTGTTTTTGAAGGACAGATATATATATATATATATATATATATATATATATATATATATATGTATATATATATATATATATATATATATATATATATATATATATATAAGGAGGAAAGTGCAGAAACTGTGATAGCAGTCCTCTGAAGCACAACGGCTGCTCTTACAATCACTGCTAAGCTACTGTATTTTTATGCTATATACACCACCTGATTACTTCCCCTGACAAGCACAGCACATCACTGGGACATCCATTCCCCCTTTTTTACTTATACTTCTGGCATACTGCTCCTCCTAGGTCTATCCTGACTATTTGTTCTTTTTATTTGTTTTTGTTTTAAAACAATAGTGTACCCCCCAAATGCCTAGAACCTGGTCATCTTCAATAGACCTAACAAATTAATATCCAAAAAAGTTGCCCAGCAAACCTGCTTGTAATTTCTTTTGTATTTTTATTTCTTAAAACAAAACAAAACATATAAAGTTAGTACTCCTCAGCTTCACTAGCAACTGTCTACTTACTTTGGCAGGTGTATGTTGCACACAGACATAACTGCTGATTGCTTCTGTAGCTCAGGAAAGTCTTGTTGCTGTTAACTGAACCCAGACTCTACCCGCTCCATTCGCCCTCACTATGCTCGGGCTCTCCCCTACCCTATCCCCATTCCCACCCACCCCCATTCTCATTACATTTATACTCTTATCCTCAGTAACCACACCTGTCTGTGCCACCTCACTTCCCTCACCATCTGCCACACCCCATTTCAGTCACCTCACTTTCTCCCCTGTAGCCACTCCTCTTCTCCCACTTCACATCCTCTACATTACTCTCACTGAAATATGACTACTTAGTTTCTAGTAATATACTCTTTAAATCTACTGGTGTATCATTTGCAAATAACCCACTATATCTATCCTCCTTATGCAACACCATCATATCATGCTTAACTATACAGCTAGTGTTTCAACCCATATCCAAATGTTCATCTGTCACTTTAGCTATGCTCTTAACCTCTACTGCTACCTCCTACCACTGCTCTCACCCACCAGCATATCACACACCTACTATCTCCTACCCCTTCACCTCTCCTCTCACCTTGCACTCTTTCCCAATAGCTCCCTCTTTTTTCCACACTTTAACTACAACTAATTTAAGGTAAAATTATTCTCTCTACCTACTCTTCCACCAAACATCAAACTAGTCCACTATCCTAGAACTAACTATATCTCTGCCCTCAGGCTAATCCTTTTAAAACTAATACTGTCTGGGGATATTCATCCTAATCTTGGACCTACTTTCAGCACATCCCTCCCAGCTACCCCCTTACACACACAACTCACTTCCCCTATAAACTGTTCTCAAACTACCAAACTTCCTCCCACCAAACACTTATCCATCGCATCCATGAACATTCAAAGCATCATGAACAAAATCTGTCCTCTCTATGCTTGGATATCGCAACACTCCCCTGATACTCTCAGTTTCTCTCTGAAACCTGGCTTAAGCCTCAGATTTCCAACAATGAAATCTTATCACCAGAGTATCAGATCATCCGACAAGATCGGACTAAAAAGAAAGGTGGAGGTTTTGCCATAATGTTCTCCAATCAGTTCTCCATCCAGCCTCTCTCAGTCCTAACTACTGAGTTTCTCCTTGCTGAAATTCTCATCACCAACTGTCACTTAAATACCTACAAAAAAACTTGGCATAGTCTATATCTACATTCCCCCTGGTAACAGCATTCCTATCCTTGAACACTCCCTCTCCTGGGTCTCAGTAACTATCCCTATGAAACTGTCATCCTGGGAAATGTAAACATCGACTGGATGGCCCTCAATACCAAGTCCCCTCACTCTGCCATTAACCTTTTTGGGTTCACCCAGCTTATCACCAACCCTACTCGTGTATATAAACACACTAACTCTACCTCCACCTTAGACTGGATAGTCACCTCCAAGCCTACCGTCTATCATAACCCATGTACACTACCAGATACCCTTAGTGATCACCATCCTAATGTACAATTAATTAAGCAAGCTCTGGTCCACAGCACTGCAAGGTGTCCCCCAGTTACCCAGTAAGGGAGCCCCTATCCACCTAAAGGTGGCTAAAACCTACCAAACAATATAACCAGTCATACAAGGAGTTAGCTCCATTCCCTGCCTTTAATCAATAAACAAAAAGGGTAGCATCTAGTGCAAACTGGTGTACTTTAAGCACATAGAAAAAGCAACAAACAGGTGAGATTTAAATACATAGCACAGTCTACAGTCTACTTACAGGCAGGCTGTGTGACTCTTGTGATTAGACTTGCCCCGCTCCGCTCACCCTCGCTCTGCTTGGGCTCGCTCCGCACCCCACCCTGCCCCCAAATCTCACCCGCCCCCACTACTACAAGATTTATACTACCTAAGCTACTCCCCCTCCTTTTCTTCCAATCAGCATCTCTCACTCCATTCTTCCCTTCCTTCCAATCAGCATCTCCCATCACCATAGGATTACCCGGTTCCACTTGAAACCGTCTAATTACCACATCATTGAACCTTAAAACATCGAGACCAGAACGTCACAAACTGAGATCATCGAAAACTGACATCATCGAGATGCATAACATCGAATATGCTTTGATACTTGGATTGTTGTATTTAGGCATGTTTGCACACTTAACATGTAGGGAATGTGTTTTCGATGTTACACGTCTCGATGATGTCAGTTTTTGATGATCTCAGTTTGCGACGTTCTGGTCTCGATGTTTTAAGGTTCAATGATGTGGTAATTCGACGGTTTCAAGTGGAACCGATTACCCCCGCCTCTTTCCTTATACTCAATATCTCTCACCACCAAAGTGACCCCCTCTCTGCCACCCTTTTTCCTTCCTTCTTATCATATCCAGGTAACCTCAAGCCCTAAAAATGTCTAGAACTCTTTAGACACCAGCATCTAAGAATAAGCTGGCATTCTCTCTGCTGTCTCTGCTACCTATCCTTTATCTCCTCACCACCTACGAAGGCCAATACTACCTCAGATTCCACTACCCAAATCATCACACTATTACTCCTAACTTCTCTAATAACACATCTTATTTAACTATCCCCCACACATCTAATCTCTCATCCCCTTTAAATTACCACCCAGTTAAAACCCTAAACTCCAACCTCAAATACAAACACTATCTAAAGCTTATACATACATTTCTAAAACTCACAATCAGACTTCACTACAACCTCATAGTAGACGGGGACATACATCCCAACCCTGGCCCTTCTTCTCTTAGTGCCACTAACTCCTACAACAAAACTCTCACCATTACTCTACCACTTAAAAGAACCACTAACTCTCTTCTCACCTTTCACCTAAACATTAGAAGCATAAACAATAAAATACACAACCTACACGTCCTATTAGCAGTACATTCCCCAGATATAATGTGTCTCACAGAAACCTGGCTAAAACCTACTACTGCTGATGATGAGATATTACCACCAGGATATAATATTCACCAATTAGTCCACACTACTAAAAAGGGAGGGTGAATAGCAGCTCTATACAAAAACACACTAAGTGTTCATAGGGATTCCATACAGCCACCCCCATTTAATAATGCTGAAATCCTTATAGCTAAACTTTGAATTAACCACAACAAATTCATAAATATTGTCTGTATCTACATTTCCCCAGGGAACAATATAACCACCCTAGAAGATATCCTCCAATGCTTATCCACTACCCACCCCCAAGAAACCGTTGTGCTTGGTAACTTCAACATCAACTGGTCCACCTGCGCAGCTGAATACGCTGTCACCCATATAAATCTCTTTGGGTTCAGTCAAATAAAAGCTGCTCCTACTAGGATCAGCAAACCCAACAATAGGGAAAGTATTCTTGATTGGATTCTTATCAATAGTCATCTCCAGTTGTATAAATCTGGAACCCTCCCCAATGACCTAAGTGATCTCTCTCTAACTTACATTATTAAGGATAAGGGTGAGAACTCCCATCAGCCCACCTATAAAACAGTCAGAAATACCAAGAACATCAACCCTGTAAATTTCCAAAATGAACTTAACTCAGTCAGCTAGTCAATCCTAAAACATATACCACTGGAAGAGGCAGTGGCATATTTCAATACTAAATTCCTAAACATCCTTGACTCCCATGCCCCGTCACGTAATATTATGACAAAAACAAATACATCACCTTGGCTCACAAAGGAAACCAAACTAAAAATCAAACTTAGAAATAAGGCCTGGGCCATCTGGCGAGCAACTAAAGCCCCCCCCCCTTGACCAACTAAAATACCATCAACTTAGGAATGACACAAAAACTCCATTCAGCAAGACAAAAAAAGCTACTACCAAAACATGCAGCAGAAACACCAAAACAATCCCAAAAAGTTATGGGCAGGTATAAACCAGCTCCTTCATCCAGGACAATCTACCACTCCAACCCCAACAAACTACACCAAAAATCCACCTGAGAACATTTCTAATGCCTTTAATAATTTCTTCACTGAAACAATCTAATTTCTCGCTAACCAACTCAATCCCATACTCTCTAACTCCACCACTAATACACCCATTACTAACTCCACCACTAACACACCCACTACTCATCCCCCCCTTCAATGTCCAACCTGTCCCTACCACTTTAATCAGATCAATAATCAAAAAATTGAAGCCCACCACCCTATCTGCTGACCCTCTCCCAGCAGAGTTCTTAAACATAGCTGCTGATGCCATAGCATTTCCCATATCTATCCTGATCAACAGGTCCCTAACTGCCAGTTCTATCCCCCCCATCTGGAAAATATCCCATGTTATCCCACTCCACAAAGGTGTAAGTTCCACAGAATTATCCAATTATAGACCCATCACCATTCTTTCACCAATGGCCAAAAAAATGGAAAAGTGCATCCACAAACAAATTATGTACCACCTCATTCAGAACCAAATACTGGCTGTCTCTCAGCATGGCTTTAGGCCACATCATAGCACCACCTCCGCTCTCCTTTCCTTCACCAATGCCATATATCTAAGCAGAAATAATAACTTGCTGTCATCAGCCCCCTTTCTAGACCTCTCACAGGTCTTTCATATGTTCAACCACCAATTACTCATCCACTCTCTGAAATCTATTTCCCTGGACAACCATGCTGTACAGTGGTTCTAATCCTATCTGAATGGTAGACTACAAGCAGTACTACGGCAGGGCAAACTATCCACTCTGTTACCTCTCACCATTGGTGTCCCTCAGGGCTCTATTTTAGGTCCTCTACTCTTTTCTGTCTTTATCAATAATCTATACACTGCCATCCCAGATGCAACCTGCATCCAATATGCAGACAATTCCAATCCAATCTGCTCAGCCTCCTCCCCAACAGCCCTGCAAACCTTAACCCAGAATACATTCAACACAGTTGAAAAGTGGGTCTCTAATCACCGTCTTCTGTTGAATCCCAATAAAACCAAACTGTTACTCTTTACCCCCATATGTAGGTCCACCCCAATTTCCTTTACTATAACATCAAACAATGGTACCTCTATTTCGTCAGATATCCAAACTAAGCTCTTAGGGGTTTGTTTGTTTTTGTCTTTGGCTTTTCCCAGTTAGGGTTCGCCACAGTGGAACTCCGGTCCACTAATGATTGGCAGTAGATTTTTACGTGCTGGCTTGCCGGGCCTAAAGCACAACCTTCAACGAAGGAATGCCCATTCACACATGTCGACACACAGAAGATGCTCCAACTGAGAATCGAATGGGCAACGTCTAACTGTGAGGCGACAACGCTACCACAGCACCACCACCACATAGTAGATAATAATCTGAAATTCGACCTGCACATCAACAGGACTATCAAAACCATCAATAAGAAGCTCAGCTTACTATATAGAAATAAACCTTTTCTGACCGCAATAGCTAGAATCGCAATAGCCTGCTCTCATCTTCTCTCCACCCTTCTATATGTTTCCCCTATACTCTGTAACCTAAAAAATCAGAGCTTACCAAACTCTCTCACTGTTACCACCATTTTGCCAGATTCACCACAGGATCAACATATAGGACAGATCACTGCCATAACCTCATTCTCCAAGGGTGGCTAGAACTGCCAAGCTTACTTCAGTTCAATTAGCTAATAGTAGCGCATAATATTTTCAACCAACCCGAAAACACCACCGTTCTTAAAATTATCATAAAACCATACAGTAACTCCAGACCGTTATGCTCATCCAACAAGCTGTTAGTCCAAACACTGAAAGCTAATAACTTAGCTGGTGACTCCCTGTTTGCCAACTCCGTTGACAAAGCTTGGAACCATGTACCAACCCTGATTAATCCCCATAACAATTCCCTAACTTAACAGTAATGTACTAGCTTCCTGCTCACAAATGCTTGCAATGTCATTCTTGTTCTGTACATTACTTTGTAAATAATTGCTGCTGTAATCCACCTGTTTAGTATTTTTATATTCTACTACACTGTTAAAATTGTGGATCTCTCTAGAGGGACACACCTTACTTACTTGCAATATTTGCTTGTTATACCTGTTTTGCTTGGGATGTATGTTTTTATCTGCACAATTGGAGCTTTTCTCTCCTGTTAAAATTGCACATTCCTCTTGAATGCCAAACCTTTCAGACTTTGTAAAACCCTTAGCATGCATGTACGTTTTTTGTCTGTATGTTTGGAACTTTTCTCCCCAGGCCTCTGCTGAAAATGGACATGTATCCAGTCAGACTATCCCGGTCAACAAATGTAAAATAATAAATAAAAATAAAAATAAATAAAAAATATTTTATAGGTTGACATACATGCACACACACAGAGATATATATATATATATATATATATATATATATATATATATATATATATATATATGTATACATATATGTAAATATATATATAACAATTACAAATCACACCTTTCATATAGAACTTTGCAGTCATAGTGCAAAATTCATGAAATGAGACACTGTAAATGTAACAGTGTTAAAATAAGGGCAAATGCAAAAAAAAAAAAAAAAAAAAAAAAGATTTTTTTTTAATTTAACATTTGTTTACTAGGAAAGTCCATTTGCAGCAGAGGTCCACAGAGAAATACTCCAGATGCACATCTTTGGAATGCAGGATGAAACCAGAGCACCCAGAGGAAACTCACATGAATGTATAGAGGACACGCAGACTCCTTACAGGAGGCACCCCAGCCAAGAACTGAACCGGAAAACTTCTTGCTGTGAGGTGACAATGCTAACCGCTGTACCACTGTGCCTCCAAGATTTGCTGAAATGCTTGCTGATTTCACTAAATCAGAAATCTGAATCTAATTCACTAGAAAGGGTATGTCTCAGACTGTGTTCAGCTCTAGCAGATACATCAGTCTATCAAACCTGGGCTACAATATTATTCTAAAGCTTTGATTAGTAAGTGCAGTCAAGTAAACTTTATGAGACAGGATCATAGTGTTGAATAGTAATTTTCTTTATTTCAATATTAAAAAGAAATAGACATGCATTTGTGGGTATTATGCTGGGTGAGATGCATTTGTGGGTATTGTGCTGGGTGAGATGGTAGCACTTAGCTGCCTTAACAGTTGTTTGTGAATGTTCTGTGGGTAGATGTTTGTGAATGTTCTGTGGGTAAATGTTTGTGAATGTCCTATGGGCAGATGTTTGCAAATCTTCTATGGGCAAATGTTTGTGAATGTTCTATGGGCACACAGTTGTGAATGTTCTACAATAATGAGCATCAACTTTACGTTCTACACATATTTTTATCATAATTTCCGAGTATTTTCTCAGTATGTTGTCTTTATCTCCTACAACACTTGTAGCTACTTTCGTCACTGGATATTAAAGTTAATGTTACCTCTAACACTGACCTAGATTCAGTTTCTGCCTTTCAGATTACTGCACCTGAACATTGTCATTTACTAGACTTCATAGAAATGCTGCTCAGGAGGGCAATTCACTCTACTCAGACATGGCAACTTGTGCTTTTCTTATTTAATGGGATTCATAGTCATGTACAAAAAGTGCATGACCATGGACTGCCTTGAAATAACACTTGTATCAGTACAAATTACTCAGCAGAGTGCCCAGCCATCCTGCACAATTAAGTAGCACGTGCACCTACAAGACAGCATAGAGATGAGTGCACACACACACACACACACACACACACACACACACACACACACACACACACACACACACACACACACACACACAATGTAAACACATCTAGTACCAGCAAACTCTGCATCCACAATTGCCTCAATAAGAAATCGAGTACAATACACAAGTATGAATGTGCACACACACACACACACACACACACACACACACACACACACACACACACACACACACACACACACAATGTAAACACATCTAGTACCAGCAAACTCTGCATCCACAATTGCCTCAATAAGCAATTGAGTACAATACACAAGTATGAATGTGCACACACACACAAACACACACACACACACACACACACACACACACACACACACACACACACAATGTAAACACATCTAGTACCAGCAAACTCTGCATCCACAATTGCCTCAATAAGAAATCGAGTACAATACACAAGTATGAATGCACACACACACACACACACACACACACACACACACACACACACACACACACACACACACACACACAATGTAAACACATCTAGTACCAGCAAACTCTGCATCCACAATTGCCTCAATAAGCAATTGAGTACAATACACAAGTATGAATGTGCACACACACACAAACACACACACACACACACACACACACACACACACACACACACACACACACACACACACACACACACACACAACTCCACTATTTACCTGAATCAGAAATTTAAGCACATCAAGGCTGCTCGGACTTATTTTGTCCCTACAGTCCTGCTGAAATGCATAGGTGCATGAAGCTAAATTACCGCACACACACTCTTAGGCATTTGTGCACTGCTCTGCATGGATCTTGTGTAGTATGTATGTCTATGATTCATCATGCAACATAAAAATCCTTATGGGCCAGTGCAATCAAATGCACAATGGCCAGACTTACAGAACCCCCCCCCCAAACTACTGCATTTACATACAGTTATGAAAAACTTCCCTGCTTAATAGCACAAGCTTGTTGTACTGAGATGTGAAGAATCTGTGAATCAGGCCGCCCTTGTGTACTATACCAAGCTACCTGGACTGCTTTGTGTAGTGTGCAGTCTGTCTATGAATTCTAGCCACTGTCTGCGGCTTTTCAGACTGTACAAATATTGCAGTTGTTAAAGTTTTGTAGATGAAATCTTTCTGCAGTTGTTTATTTCCAGCTGATTCTTGCTCATTGTGGTCATCACCCTACTCTACGCCTCACCTATATATACCAACCTATCCACAACTAATCTAAATAAACTAGCAACCACCTACAACAACATAGCTAAATTTGCCACCGGTGCCCCCTTCCGTACTCACCACTGCCTTAACCTTAAACATCTCGGATGGCTTGAAGTACAAAACCAACTAGTTTACCAGCAACTCATTTTTATTCACAAGATTTTACATCATCCTTCAAACACTCCCATACTATGTAACTTAGTAAATTCTTATAAAAACCTTCCTACCCTAAGATCAGCTAAAAAAACTACAAGTCGCCACTACTAAATCCTTTAACAAAGCTGGAGACTGCCTATTCTCAAATGCAGTTGGCAATTCCTGGAACAAACTTCCAACTGAGATCACATCCCTTACTTCCACCAACCTTTTCAAGAATCAGTTGAAAAACTTCATTAAAACCAAATGGCTTTGCCCCTGCTCTCAGCCTGACTGATACTTATTCTCCTCTTTCTACTCTCAAACTGGATTTCTTTTTGCTGAAACTCCTCTACCTTCCATATATGGCATGTTTAAACTTCTTGCTTTCTTTTTTGTATCTCCTCACTATGCTATATGAAGTTCTACGGATCTTTTTGCTTTTTCTTATATAAATTTTTATTTTTATTTTGTATTTTTTTATGCTTACTGAAACTGAACAAGAACTATTTCTTTCTTTTTTGGCTCTCTACAAAAAAAAAAAAAAGAATGTATTTTACTGGCTTTCATTTGTTTACTCAAGTAATTATTCTTGTATTTAACATTTTTTTCTTGGGGACTATACAATTATTTTTTTTGTAATCTCTATTTCTTGCGGATTATTTGTATAAATGTTTTTTTTTCTGTCCTTGTTATTGTCTCGGAGCTTTTCTCCTCGGGCCTCTACTGAAAATGGACATATATCCAGTTAGACTAGCCCAGTCAACAAATGTAAGATAAATAAATAAATAAATAAATCATCTGCTGTTTTTTGCAATTTTTTATGCTCCGCTGCTTGTGCTCCTGCCTCAGTTATTGTTTTATTTCCCACAGAAGGGATTGAAGTCCAGACGTGGATTCTAGTTTATACATTTTTGACTTGGTCCTGTTGACTCTAACTTTAGGATCTGTTGTCTTGTTTACTTTGCTTATATGTCAGTGGTTTAGGCTGATTAGGGGATTTATTTGGACTCATCCCAATGTCATCAGTGAATCAGACAACAAAGAGAATTGCTGTTTGGATTTATTAAAATTGACTTGTCTAATCCCATCATCTTACATGATGATCTGGACACCCCTGAAGTTCTGAAGTTTTAATTGATGGGTTTTTGACAGGCGTGTTGTGCACCTGACTGCTGGTCATCTTTCTTCACTTACAGTTATCAAAACCTGGATTTTGGATTACTTTTCAAGTATTTAGTTCATATTTCTTGTTGGTTTGCAGTCTACTTATTGGGTCCTGACTATGCCAGTGCCCCAGAAGTTAAGTGTCCAATTTTACAATGGGTTTGGACCTTCCCATAAAGCTTTGCTTACATCTGTTGTTGTGAGCACTCCATCATAATTTTGAAGAAGCATCTTTTTTTTTAGTTATTTGTTTGTTCTTTTGATAAACAGTGGGTCAAAATATCATGCAACATTCAAAGAATCTTCTTCTTGTACTCCACTCCTCCAAATTTGATCTCAAAACCTTTTGGCTATATCATAGACCTCATACTCTGAAGTATTGTCCCATGATGAAACATCATACTTTTTCGACCTCATTTCTAAGAGACATACCCATGACAATGTCTTTGTCAATTCAATGTTGTTCTTCCCAAAGGGTTTAGTTTTCAGTGGTTTCAGCCTCTGGGCTGATGACAAATCCATAACCTAGCACAAGAGCCCCAGTCTATCATGAAGGATTTTGGCTTTTCTCAGCTAATTATCTCTACTACGTATATTTTTTGGACACACTCCGTACTTGGTGTTTCATCTTTCTTTGCCAAGCTCTAACTTGCTGGTATCTCATGTTTCCTGGTCAGACCACTTCCGTGTTCAGTTTACAGTGACTTGATCCAGTTGCGGCCCCCACCCCCAATCTTGAACTGGTGGAATGCAGGAACTAGTACGCTATAACTTAAGGCCAGTTTGTTCTTGCCATCCTCTAGCACCTTTAGGTATCCAATGTAAGTGATCCTGAGGAATTATTTATAACTAGCAACACTGCTGTGTGTTTAACTACAGACTTGCTTTTCACATCTTATATATACACTGTATACAACAAGCTACAGGAACTATTGTTTGACATGGAGCTGTGTGTTGTGAGAAGATATAGGCAAAGGATTGAGCATAAATAAAGATATACTGGTTGCTCTGATGTCAAACTTAGGCTGAAATAACACTATACTATTTATCAGTCATGGATCTCTGCCAGAGTTTATGTCCACAGACACCTCTTCTGCATCTGACCAACTGGTTGTGCTCTTTCAAATGGTTTTCATCTTGAGCAATCTAGCTTTTCTTTCTACCTGTAAAGAGGACTTTCTCCTGAGTAATGGGAATTGGCTACTTAGTTCTTCACAACTAAATTGATCTAACTACAAACAGTTTTTATTCCATGATGAGCTCAGCACATGTTTTCAGTGATTGCACTGAGTTACTGATTTGGACTTCATATTAGCTTCAGTTGACTGATTATATTGAGCTAGTTTCTTTGATTTCAGGTATACAGACTGTCACCTGCAGTCTAGATCCATGGACAACAGGTGGACTGTGGCTGTCTTGATACACTTGGACCAGTGATTTATCAAATTTTCTGTTTCCCTGACTTCTGGGATTTGCCAATCTTCTTTAAAGAAGTCATTAGTTGCTTGAATGTTAAATAACCATAATTTAGGTCATGCTGATTTCAATAATTGCAGCCAGGAAAGGTAATTGCGAAGATGGATTGCTTACATCTTGAATTAATCCTCCAACAACGTTGTGCTCAAGATCTATTCCAGGCTTATTTCCAGATACACACAGTACTCTCTATTCCTTCCCTTGGCATTCAGGATTGGTACTCTGGTGTTCTGAATTTAGCGTATACATTAAATATTGCCTTTTGCAAGTGCAAAATAGATCTGATGAAACTCTACACTTGGGGTGAAAGCACTCATCATTTGGGAATAAAAATTCTTTTCTATGGGAATCTAGTGCCAGCTTTGGTACTAGAATACTTGAATTTCCTTTTATTTAAAAGTTTTCTCACTGGAATTGCATATTTAGAGAGACAGACAGGCAAACAGAGAGACATCAAGAGACAGGAAGCCAGGAAGAAAGATGTATCAAGTCTGAGCATTCTGAATAAAAAGTCTTTCAGCTTTTTACGGTTAGGGGTCACCACAGCGGAACTCCAGTCCATTAATGATTGGCAGTGGATTTTTTTACGGTGCTGAGTTGCCAGCCCGATGCCCACCCTTCAAAGAAGGTACACCCACACACACACATGCACCTACCTGCATGTCTTTAGATGTCACTCGACTACAGGGAGGACATGCAAACTCCACACAGAAGGTGCTCCAGCAGAGAATCGAACGGGAGAACCTCTTGCTGTGAGGTGACAACACTAACCTCTGCACCACCGCGGCCCTTCACCACCGAGCACTTTGACTGACTGTATAAAATACAAGAGGATACTACACATGGGGCAAATCTTTATCTTATAATTCATTAAAAGGCAAGAATCAGTTTTAGGGAAAATCCCAGAGGAAACTCTTCCTGATAATAATGCTTACACAGTACAGATGACCACTTTAGAACACAAAGTAAATTAGGATAGGTTCAGAGGTAGTTCATGTAACTAAGACCATTTCTGAAGAATTGCAAACAGTAATTTGTTAGGATATATCATGCAGCATTCCTTAAATTTCTTCCTTGTTAACCTTAGTCTTTTAATTATTTACGGACAAACATCTGTAATCATCATTAGCCTGACTTGCACATGGAGCAGTTAGATAAGAAAAGTTACATGTGTGCACTTTCACCTTTACATCTTCCAAAGTACTCACTGAATATCAAAAGGCAACATTCAACAAGACACACAAATTACAAGAAGCACAAAAATGCATTTCTATAACACAGTTTTCCCATTTTTCATACACTGTACACATTTTTGTCCTACTCTTCTTTTTTGAAGAGCCCTGCCAACATTCTTAAAACCTGCTTTAACTTTGGTTAACTTCAGTTGAGGCTAAATGATGAAATATTAACAGACTGTTTGTAAACATGTAACTTCTCGAGCTTTATAAAGTCATTTATTGCAGAAATTAATTCAGCAAGAACCATGTCAGAAGCACAAAAATAAACTGAGGTATGTTGCTCTCACTAAATCTGCTTCTTACTCAGACAAGCAATATATTTTGTTAACCAAAAAAGATGCACACATGCATGAGTGTCATACGCAAGCAGATATACATAAAACATTGTGCGTATATGCATGCGCGCATGCATTCAAACACACGCACATACACACACACACACACACACACACACACACACACACACACACACACGTACTCAAACACATGCTGTGAAGACTGGTAGAGAAGGGTGAAGGCTGCCAGCCTAGCCAGATAGAATTTTGCATAAATGTAAAGAAATACTGTTACATGTGGAATTGGAAATAAATGTGACAACAGCGCACCCTACAGACCAAAGTAAAGCATGTGGTGACACTTTGAGGTAGACAGTGGTGCCGAAAAGTCTAGATGAAGAAATTCTTTCTATTGTTTCAACCAAGAGTTAAATTGCTAAACTTAAACATGCAAATGTATTTTTATTGCTCTGTTTCCTGACCAGCTGCAAGATAACAAAAGGGAGATGTTAAGAATGTAAATGCAGTTAATGTGTAGCCTGGGAACACCAGGAAAGTGTAAAATAAATGATGTAATGTTTATCAGAACTGCAGTTTCAATTTAAACAGGGAGAATTAGAAGGCATTAAGAATTTTTGTCTTGACCATCCAACTCATCAGCACTCTGCCTGCTTTCTTATGTAAGTTACCGAAGACTTGTGTTTTCTTTTAGGGATAGCTAGAACTAGAAAAATTAGACTAAGTGTTTTTCTGTGATGTCAGAACTGTACTACTGAATTATTTTAATTATTTCTGTGTGATTTCTGAACTCTTGACTAGCACTGACTGTGTAGTAGAAAGTATTGTCTTGTGGTTTTAATTATTTATTATTAAATATTTTAAAACCTTTTAACTGTGGCTGGTTTGTGTACAGATAATTTAAGCTCTAGAGTACATTGCATATTTACAGAATTTACTGTCCAAGTCACTCCAAATAAGCTTGACTGTTTAGTCACAACTACCAATGGGATAATAATATTGCACAGTAATAACTGGACACCCTTTTAAGGGCCTTTGAGTAGCTGATAATTATTAGCTGGGTGGTGGCAAGTGGTACTACCGTATAGTCTGGATAAAAGGGGCACAGCTGGAGATCCTGTGCCATCCTTTCCCAGAAGTGTCTGTGTGGTTGTATAAACTCTTATCTCAAAGTGTATGTGTGTCATCTACTTGGGCAGGGACATGAAGCACTGGTTGGACAGAGAGGGTGCTGGAGATTTTAGCTTGCCCAGCTAGGCTGAGATCTGGACCCTATAGCTGTGCGAGTGAGGAGTCTTATTAGGGACCTGGAGAGCAAGGGAGCGACCTGCCTCGGACTGACTATGATCTCTGTGTGCTCTTAAGGGAAATTGCACTTTACTGTGTGCATTTGTTATCCTTTCCTCATATATGAGACACCCCCTCTGGTGTTAGTGGGGAGGACTGAGGCTCCTTGATTGCTGGGCCAGGGCACGGGCGTCACATATTAATTGGTGGCAGTGGTTGGGATATCCTCACACACTTGTGGTGACAGTGGTTGGGATATCCTCACATTTGTGTTTGGCAGTGGTGGGATATCCACATCACATATTAATTAGTTGGCAAATACTAATTGGCTTGTAGTGGTGTGGGTAGAGTGAATCCTGTAGCTTGTGTACAGCCATGCAGTGAATACTCAGAGTTCAGATCCCAATTGTTATATTTCTTTTGTTAGCTTAGTTAGTCAGAGTGAGCAGGCAGCATGTCAGCAGAGGAGTATGGAAAGCTGACAAGGAGCCAGCTGGCAGAGATGTACCAGGCTAGGGGACTGGTGCATGGAAACTTGACTAAGGCAGACCTGATTGCAGCCTTGATTAAATCTGCATCAGAAAACAGCAACCAGGAGGACAATCAGACTGGCAGTGGAGATATAACTCCTTCGGAGAATGGACAGCTCAACCTTTCTGCAGTGGACTTAAAAATCCAGCTGGAGCTAAAGAGACTTGAGTTGGAGGCCAGATGTTTGGAAACAGAAGCAGCTGAGAGACTGAGGAGTCTACAGGCTGAGGAGAATGAGAAACTGTTACATCTGGAAACTGAGGAAAAGGAAAGACAGAGGCAGTATGAGAAGGAAGACTCTTCACCAGAGTCATGGAGGTAATAGGAAAGGGAGTAACTGGATCTCGGAAGCACAAAAGGTCAGTAAAGTTCTTCCGCAGTTTAAAGACGGGGATAATTTTGATAGTTTCATTCATATGTTTGAGGGGGGTATGTAAACAGTATGAAGTTGACCAAGGGCTCTGGGTACGGTTCCTGACCCCCTTACTCCATGGTAAAGCTGTAACTGTTCTGTTCAAAATGTCTGACATGGAATGTTTTGATTATACTGCTGTAAAAAATAGTCTTTTAGAACTGTTTAAGCTAACACCTGAAATGTATAGGAAAATGTTTCATGAGCATAGACGCAAGGCAGATGAAAGTGTGTGCGAATATGTTGCTGAATTGAGCACTTATTTCCATCGGTGGGTTAGTGGATGTCAGGTTACCACTTTTGAAGAGCTGGCAGACCTTTTGGTGAGGGAACAAGCCCTTAGCACTTAGCCTGAGGACATGAGGATCTGGTTAGCTGATAGACAATGTGCTACTTCAGATGAGCTGGGGAAGAAGGGAGACCTATACCTGGCAAGCAGGGCAGCCCTGCACAGGGAGGAGACCCCCAGTACTGCTCATGGGTCTAAAGGAACAAACTGCCCCAACAGAATCTGCCAGTAGCAGGGGAAGCCACTAGTCCAGGTACATGCCCAGGAGCTAGGGTTAAATGTTTTGAATGCAACCAGTGGGGCCATGTGGCATACAGGTGTCCACAGAGGCAAGGTAGGGAACCAAAGGTGAGGGAGCCAGTAAGTGGAAAGACAAAATGCCAATAGTAGGTTGTCTTGAGACAATAGGGGTACTAAACTACCAACCTACAGATGTCCTGAGAGGGAAGGATTTGGATGACGCAGTACCATGTGCTTGTGCAGTTACACACAGTCAGGCTTGGAGACAAGCAGGTAAGTCTGGTAGCTTGGGGAAACCCAGACAGACTGCACACTTGCAGCCAGGACTGGTGAGGTGGATACTTCTGGGAGGGAGCTACTCTGTAGCAGTGAGACTGAATGTAAGCCACAGCTGCTTGTGGGTACTGATGTTCCCTTGGACAGAGTGACTGCAAAGATAGAGGTGAGTAGTAGTACCCAGACTTCCTGTGTAAAGGGAACTGAGAAGGGTCACAAGGAGAGAGTTGAGACAAGCTCAGCTCTCAGACCATACATTGCAAGGCCTGAGGCAGGTAGCTAGGGAGGCACCTGATTCTCAAGGAAAGGGGGAATCTGTATACTGGGACAAAGGTTGCTATACAGAGAGTGGACCCCTGAGGGAGGGCTAGAAGGTGAGAGAGTACAGCAGTTGGTAGTGCCTAGAGCCTACCATCTGGTGCTTCTAGCCATAACCCATGATATTACCTTTGCAGGTCATATGGGCATAAAAGGTACAAAGAGGCATATTATGCAGAACTTCTATTGGCTTGGAATTTCCAGAGATGTAACAGGGTACTGCAGGACCTGTGAGCATTGCCAAAAGGTAGACAAGGCAGGAGACAAGGTGAGATCTCCTTTGATGCCTTTGCTTGTGATTGAGGAGCCATTTCAAAAGGTAGCTATGGATATTGTGGGTCCACTGAGTACCCCAAGTTCCACAGGGAAAAGTATACCCTAGTGGTAATGGATTATGCTACACGATACCCTGAGGCAGTGGCTTTGTCCTCCATTTAGGCAGAGAAGGTGGCAAATGCTCTGTTAGACATTTTCAGCAGGGTACGTTTCCCAAAAGAAATACTGACTGGCAGAGGTGCCAATTTCATGTCAGACCTGCTGGCTTCTCTGTGGAAGTCAGGTGGAGTGAAGCACATGAAGACCACCCCCTACCATCCCCAGACTAATGGTCTTGTTGAGAGGTTACACTCTACAATCAAGTCCATGCTATGGGCATTTGCAGATCAGTTTAAGAGGGAGTGGAACAAATATTTGCCCCATCTGTTGTTTGCTTACAGAGAGGTTCTCCAGGAATCCACAGGTTTTTCACCCTTTGAGTTGATGTATGGGCATAGGGTGAGGGGTCCTCTAGATTTAATTCGAGATGAGTGGAAAGATGAGTGCGAGTCTCACAAGAAGTATGTTGTGGCATACATCCTAAACCTCAGGACAAGGCTCAGGGAACTCATGGGCTTGGTCTAGGAAAACCTGGCAGAAGCCCAACAACAGAAAAAGGTGTGGTATGACAGGAATGCTTGAGCTAGAGAATATGCTGTGGGGCAGCAGGTAATGGTTCTCATTCCTTTCAGACACAACAAGCTGCAATCAGCTTGGGAGGGACCCTACAAGGTGGTAAGAAAGGTAAGTGATGTTAACTACATGGTGGAACTGCTAGGTAGATGGCAGGGTCACAAACTTTGCCATGTTAACATGATGAAACCTTACCATGATAGAGAGGCCCTTGTGCTGAGCATTTGCAGTGGATTGCAAGAGGAGTCTGAGGGAGATCTGGGGACTGATCTCCTCAGTGATGCTCGGGCTGACACCTCGGTGGAAGGGGTAACAATGTCCCAGCAGCTATCTCCTACCCAGGTTTGAGAAATCCGAGCAGTGTTGCAGGAATATGGGGACATGTTCACTGGGAAACCAGGGTGCACCCACCTGGTGCAGCAACGGGTGGATATAGGACCCCACAGGCCTATTAGGCAGGCCCCTTATAAAGTGCCTGAGAGAGTCAAACAGACTCTGAGGGAGGAGGTACAGGAGATGTTGAAACTAGGGGTGATTCAAGAGTCCAACAATCCCTGGGCCTCCCCAATGGTGCTGGTGCCAAAGAAGGATGGCAGCACCAGGTTCTGTGTGGACTACAGGAAATTAAATAGTCACACAAAGTCAGATGCTTACCCCATGCCTAGGACATATGAGGACCTAGAGAAGCTGGGTGGGGCTAAGTATCTTACAGTCATTGATCTTACCAAGGGTTACTGGCAGGTGCCCTTAACTCCCAGTGCTAGAGAGCAGTCAGCCTTTGTGACTCCTTTTGGCTTGTATCAGCTCACAAAGATGCCCTTTGGGATGAAGAATGCTCCAGCAACTTTTCAGAGGCTGGTAGATAATATCCTAGCAGGAGCAGGAAGGTTTGCCCTTGCTTACCTAGATGATATTGCCATCTACAGCCATTCCTGGCCAGAGCACCTTCAGCATGTCAGGGAGGTGCTGGGCAGACTACAGAGGGCAGGGCTGACCATTAAGCTGAACAAATGTCAGGTGGGTATGGTGGAGGTCTCCTACCTAGGACATAGAGTGGGGAGTGGTAAGATAAGACCAGAATGTGCCAAAGTGGAAGCTATTCAGGCATGGATGCATCTGTTACTAAAAAGCAGGTGAGGGCATTTTTAGGGATAGCAGGGTACTACAGAAAGTTCGTCCCCAGTTATAGTACCATAGCTGCTCCCCTCACAGACCTGACAAGGAAGAAAAAAACAGATAAGGTAGTGTGGACCCCAGCATGTGAGCAGGCATTCCAGAAGCTTAAAGAAGCTATGGAAGGACCCCTGTGTTAGCCAGTCCAGATTACAGCAAAGAATTTGTTGTGCAGGTGGATGCTTCAAACCATGGGATGGGGGCTGTACTTAGCCAGATTTATTCAGATGGAAGAGCAGCCAGTGGTTTATCTCAGTCATAGGCTCCAACCCAGGGAGGAATGCTATGCAGCTGTAGAAAAGGAATATCTAGCCATAGTGTGGGCATTGCAGAAACTTCAGCATTATCTATATTGAAAGAAATTCGCTGTTATGACAGATCACAAACCCCTAACATGGTTAAAAAGTGCCAGCCAGCAAAATGCCAAGTTGCTAAGAATGAGCCTATGTTTGCAAGCATATGATATGTCAGTGAGGTTAGCAATGCCGATGCAGATGGGCTCTCAAGACAGGGAATGGGATGAGGTACACTCAAATAGACCTAACCCTCTCATGCGGCATTTCTCAAGGGTACTTGAAAAACTAGCTTGAGTTCTCCGGGGGGGGATGGGGTGTGAAGACTGGTAGAGAAGGGTGAAGGCTGCCAGCTTAGCCAGATAGAATGTTGCAGATAATTCTGTCATTTGTAAATATGAATGTAAACTACAGGCTTGTTGTCTTAACTGTAAAGAAATACTGTTACATGTGGAACTGTTAACAAATGTGACAACAGTGCACTCTACTGACCAAAGTAAAGCATGTGGTGACCCTTTGAAGTAGACAGTGGTGCTGAAAAGTCTAATGAAGAAATTATTTCTATTGTTTTAACCAAGAGTTAAATTGCTAGACTTAAACATGCAAATGTATTTTTATTGCTCTGTTTCCTCACCAGCTGCAAGATAACAAAAGGGAGATGTTAAGAATGTAAATGCAGTTAATGTGTAGCCTGGGAACACCAGGAAAGTGTAAAATAAATGATGTAATGTTTATCAGAACTGCAGTTTCAATTTAAACAGGGAGAATCAGAAGGCATTAAGCATTTTTGTCATGACCATCCAACTCATCAGCACTCTGCCTATTTTCTTATGTAAGTTATCTTAGACTTGTGTTTTCTTTTAGGGACAGCTAGAACTAGAAAGATTAGACTTTTTTTGTGATGTTAGAAATGTACTACTGAATTATTTTAAGTATTCATGTGTGATCTCTGAACTCTTGACTAGCACTGACTGTGTAGTAGAAAGTATTGTCTTGTGATTTTAATTATTTATTACTAAATATTTTAAAACCTTTTAACTGTGGCTGGTTTGTGTATAGATAATATAAGCTCTAGGGTACATTGCATATTTATAGAGTTTACTGTCCAAGTCACTCCAAATAAGCTTGACTGTTTAGTCACAACTACCAACTGGATAATAATATTGCACAGTAATAATTGGACACCCTTTTAAGGGCCTTTGAGTAGTTGATACTTATTAGCTGGGTGGTGGCAAGTGGTACTACCATATAGTCTGGGTAAAAGGGGCACAGCTGGAGAACCTGTGCCAGCCTTTCCCCAGAAGTGTATGTCTGGTTGTATAAACTCTTATCTCAAAGTGTGTGTGTGTCAGTTACTTGGGCAGGGACATGAAGCACTGGTTGGACAGAGAGGGTGCTGGAGATTTTAGCTTGCCCAGCTAGGCTGAGATCTGGACCCTATAGCTGTGCCAGTGGGGAGTCTTACTGGGGACCTGGAGAGCAAGGGAGTGACCAGCCCCAGACTGACTGTGATCTCTGTATACTCTTAAGGGAAATTGCACTTCACTGTGTGTATTTGTTAGCCTTTCCTCTCACATGAGACGCCCTTTCTGGTGTTACTGGTGAGGATTGAGGCTCCTTGATTGCTGGGCCAGGGCACGAGCATCACACATGCTCATATAAATGCAACTACAATACATACACATGCATGTAAGCACACAAACTCACACATAAACAGAGACACTCACAAACACACACACACACACACACACACACACATACACACACACACACACACACACAAGTACACAAACACATGCATATATAAATGTAGCTACAATTCTTATGCATGCATGTAAGCACACACACACACACACACACACACACACACACACACACACACACCCTGTCCACTACAGATCATTGACCAACAAAACCCTGACAATCAGAATTGCCAAAACCAAGTCCTGAAATTTAAAAGGCTGAAAATTTAACTTCAAGTGTTTTTTGCATGATGAAAGCCCCCTATACTCCCCAATATTGGTGGGGATGACTACCACATTCCATGAACTTACAAATACCAACTCCATGGCTGCACCAACTTGAAAAAGGGAGAAAGGTCTCAAGAAAGGGTATTGTTGCCACTGCAAACTTAGAAATTTGACCAAAAATTTTTTCTTATGGGAAACACTGATCCACATTCTGTTCGTTAGTGTCTTGTGCCTCCAGCATTTGATGCTTTTGTGGAATCCCACTTCATCCACTTGTACAATCGACACACACACACACACACACACACACACACACACACACACACACACACACACACACACACACGCACGCACACACACACACACACACACACAAACCCCACATTTAAACACATAGTCAAACATACAAAAAAAGATGCTTTTTAAAATGCTTTCTTTAATAAATGTTATTAATGGACCAATTATGACTCATTTCACAGTAACACTAAGTACATTTCTTATCTCCAAACAAGGCATGAAACACTTAGGCATTTATTCCAAAGCTCCACTAACACAGTCTTCTATGCCTAATGTTAAGAACACAGTTATGTAAACAAGTGGCACTATTATATCATACCACTAATAGTTGAGCGCCACACTGCCTCTTACCCCATACAACTTGAAGAGGTGGACAAACAGATTTTGGGAGAAGTTAGAAGGGAATGTGACATTAGAGCCACATGCACTGTGATTTTATAGTCCTTGAGTTCAGTGCCCGTCGCTATCCAGACAGAGGTAAGTATTGGTATTTGTGTGGGCATGTGTTTAAAAAGGCTCCCCCAGAAACTTATTGCATTAATATGGCTGTAACAAGTAATTTCTCATCATCTGAAGTTAGGAAATACAGCAATGGTAATCGGGTTCTAATAATTTCTTTGCTTATTGTATCAAACACTATTTGTGTCTCTACAAGTAACAGCACAAGAATGCTATCAGCTTTTGTCATATTGTATGCTTGAACCCTAACTGCATCTGTTTAGTATCTACTTGACCAGGACTGTAACCCATGTTTATAAAACCAGTATGCAGTAATGGAAGAGTAGACCTGTGTGCAACTGGAACCCATGCATACAAACAGTGTGTATTAACTGAAGGGTTTACATTCATTTAGTTGAGCACACATTGCTCAATCATGCAGTACACTGATGTTTATCCATGAATTTCTTAATGCCAAATGGTCAGAATGTCGTAAAAACACTGAATTTGACATTTCTGAAAGCTCTACCACCTAAACAAGCGCTACAATGGGTCAAAAAGGGGGCGATATTTTGCAATTCACAACAATCATGATCGCTTTTTTGAGATTTTGCCACACTGCTTTCAACAATAACCCGATCGACCATCCACCGGCCAATCAAATGCATGTATACTAACTGAAGAGCAGAGATGCGTGCGACTATAATTCATGTGTACAAAACCAATTTTCATTAATGGAAGAGTAGAGTTGCGCATAACTGTAATCCTTGTATACCAAACCAGTGCATGTAGTAATGATTAAAGACTACTCACAGCACATGGGACACAAGCATATATAAGAGGAATAAGACAGATGCAATAAATGTAAGGCTATTGAATTTTAACAGCTTCTTACAGAGGCATCTTATTCATAAATACTCACAGTATGAGGACACAAAGCCTTAATCTTAGGTTTGTAGGGTAGCTGAATCACCCAAATTAATGAATTACTACATAAATATTTATTTCTTAGTTTTGGCAAATAAATTAAAAGTTGAAAGAAACATTAAGGTACACTTTTGAAAATCATTTCCCTGCTTTTTAGAAAAATAATTTGCTGTTGTGTTTCCAAAAAGTGATATTGCAGCATACCAGGCTGTTCCAGTTTTGCCTCACGTACCACATTTTCCACAAATCTATGTGATGTGACATTCTCTTTTAGACCTCAAGCTACATTACTTAATTCCTCATAAATTAGACCATACATTCTAGCAATCTTCTGTTTGTATGACTCATATACTATAAGACCTCTTTACTGTTCCAACAAAATACATAATGGATATACATGAAGGCAAGACAACAACATATAAGTAAGGATGAAGGTATACACAAAACAGAGAAAAATGACAAAAGTATTTGGGTAATGCTTGGAGTGAAGATAATGTCGTTACATACATAAAGTACACAAGAAAAGAACGGGTGCAAATCATAACCCTCTATTCACTATTAATGATGTGAAGTAATCCATAACTGTACCTCCAGTGCAGTGTGCTGCACAAGTGTATCCATATACACATTAAATTGGTTGACATGTTAACTAAAACCAGAGTTGTTTGGTTAGCAAAGATTTTCATTTATTTATTTGATTACACTTTGCTAGTTCTTGATATATTTAGGGTTAGTTGCATGACTGTATTTTTACAAACATATCTCTGCTAACTACAACTTGTAGAAATTCAAATTACTTTGATATTCCTGTAACAGCTTCTTTAAGATCACACCCACAGAAAATGTAAGTAGATTACTTCTTTTGTTTTAAAATATTGATCTTTGAGTTGCAATGACTTTGTAGCGAGAATAGTAATGTGAGTGTGGTGCAGGGGGGACTGAGCCCATATAAATCACTGATTTGAATTGTAGTGACTGTGTGTTGCTTGAAAGAGCTATTTCCTCTCTTTCTGTCAGTACAAACCGTTTATATATGAGACAAAACAGAGGCTTGCTTCCATGTATAAGGAGTTGAGGAGTTGTGCCTTAGAGAACAGAGATTCAGGATGCTGTAAACACACTACCATCTGCAACAGAAAAGTCTTAAACAGTAAATTGTAAGATATACACAGTGATACCTAGAATGTTCTAAAACATTCTCTTTGGTTCTCATAGGTTTATTTCAGTTTTCAGGTTTTATTTCTTTAGGCCATAAAGAACGCTGACTCATTAAAATCAATTGCAAACATGTTATCTGTCATTTAGTGGTCAAATTTGCTTTTAAAACTCTCAGTATTAGCTGACAACCTAATACCAGTTGGTATATAATTCAAAATTCTAGGAATTGTTTCAGTTATATAATTATCAGCTGCTGTGGTGCAGCAGTTAGCATTGTCGCCTCACAGCAAGAGGTTCTTCGGTTCAGTTTTCAGCTGGAGTGCCTTCTGTGCAGAGTCTGCATGGCCTCCCTGCAGCTGACTGAGTTTTAAAGACATGCAGGTAGGTGCGTGTGTGTGTGTGTGTGTGTGTGTGTGTGTGTGTGTGTGTGTGTGTGTGTGTGTGTGTGTGTGTGTGTGTTTGTGTGTGTGTGTCTTCAGTGAAGATTGGGCACTAGGCTGGCAACTTGACACCGTAAAAACTCCACTGACAATCAACCTGCGACCAATGATCCGCTATGGTGACCCCCTAACCGGGAAAAGCTGAAAGACATTGCTTTGTTTCAGTTATATAATTCCATCTTAATTGTGTTTTACAATAAAAAGTATTAAAATTGATATTATTATATTGGTGTTTTTCTCATGTTAACAGAGAAATTGATATTATATGTAAGTTGTGACAATTCATCCCTATTTTAAAACAGGCCAGATATACATCTTTTATAAATTAACAAGTCTTTCATCATCTCATATAGATGTTGTTGTGTCTTTCGGCTTTTCCCGGTTAGGGGTCTCCACAGCGGAACTCCGGTCCGCTAATGATTGGCAGTAGATTTTTACATGCCAAGTTGCCGGCCCTGATGCACAACCTTCAACGAAGGTACGCCCATTCACGCATGTCTCCATACAGAAGATGCTCTAGCTGAGAATCGAACAGGACAACGGCTTACTGTGTGGAGACAATGCTACCGCAGCACCACCACCGCAGTTATTATCTCATATAAATAAAGATATAAAAATACATCTCATTATTAATAATAATGCACATTTTTATAATAGTTACATAAGGTAAAAAAGAAATAGGATGATATGTGTATACCCAGATCCTTATGGGAATCACTGCACGAACCAAAAAGAAAAGATAAACTGAAGACCACAGATGAAGAATCCACTTAAAACACCAGTTTATTGCACCTCTAACGCTTTGGCAACTGCCTTCAAGGAGTATAAAACATCACATAACCTACACAGTTTATATACCCTAACATATAGGTTCATAGATAGATAGGTTCATAGATTAGTACTAAGCTAACTGCCCTTGCAAGCCATTTTAAGCCTAGCCAATTATCCCTTGTGAGATTCAAACCCTGCACCTTGTGTTTGTAAGGTAAACACCTTAACCATTCGGCCACCCTCCCAACCCATCTAACAATTAAACAAGCAACCTAAACCAATTAATCAATAAACATTAAAAAATACTTAATAGTACTTTCTCATCAGATAAGAAGCCGACAGTTACATTCAACATTCAGACCCTGAGGAAATAAAGTGTCATATTTCAAAATAAAAATACTTTCTTTATATAACAACTTCTTTTTATACAAATCATCAGAAAATACACCCTTCATAATATGTTCTAAGATAGTGGCTTGTAACCCATTTGGATTAGAATTGTGAACCAGCATAAAATGTTTAGCAACAGGGCTATCTTCTTTATTATTTATAATATTCCTGACATGCTCCTGCAGTCTAGATTTAAACTTCCTTTTACTTTCTCCTATATATACAAGGTTACACGGACATTTCAACGCATAAATAATACCTTCAGTATTACAGCTATATATATTTCTAACCTCAAATACATGGCCATTTATATACTTAAAAGTTGGAACAATATAATGACATACATTGCAATGACCACAGGGTGAAGTTCCGAGTCTCTGTATGGTCCTATATTGCAATGTCTCAGTGGGATATTTAAATTTATTATGTACCAAAATATCTTTTACATTCCTACCTCTATGAAATGAAATGCCTAAAGACCTAGACAATAATTTTTTTAGGTCCATTGATCTAAACAAAAAATTCCAGTAGTGTTTAACAATATCTATTAAAGCATCACTGAAAACACTATATATAGCGACACAATAAACTAATCTTTTCTCTTGATTTCTAACATCTAACTTATATCTCTTACTTCCATACTTATAAGTACCAACTTTATGTTGTTCATTAATGACCTTATCTATAGCTGTTTGAATACTAGCTTCACTATAGCTCCTCAATCTAAACATCTCAGTAGTCACACTAATTTCTTTAAAGAAGTCCATGTCAGTATTACATAGCCATCTAAGTCTCATACATTCCCCATAGGGCAAGGAGACCAAAGTATGAACTGGATGACAGCTAGTCCCCATCAAATGCTGATTACTATCAGTGAATTTTCTATGTACAGACGTACGTAAGATATTGCTGTCCTCCAAAATCAGATAATCAGATGTATGTCTAAAAAAAGTTAAATCTTTACCCACCTGTATGCCATCAAAGGAAAGTCCAGATCTATTATGTTGCATAACTTCTATAAACTGACCAACATAAGATATCCCACCTTTACAAATAAAAACAAGATCATCTATAAAACGAAAATAACTAACTACATAATTTAAAAAAAAATCTGTATGATATAACCATTCTAACTCATACAAACCCATCATCAGGTTGGCATACATGGGGGCAAAAGATGCCCCCCATTGCAGTGCCCTTGATTTGTCTGTATAATTGTTCATTAAACATAAAAAAATTATTATTCAAACAGAATTCCAACATTTCAATAATATAATACGTTGCTGGACTATCACCCAAAAAATATTTTATTGCTTCTAGTCCAAACTGACACTGTATGTTAGTATACAAACTAACAACATCAACACTTATAAAAAACATATCTGCACTCCATTGTATTTTAGATAATTTTTCCAAAAAATCAAAACTATCCCTAATATAACTAGGTAACTTTATTACATAAGGGAATAAATATCCATGCAAAAACTTCCCAATATTATATACAAAATATTTTTGAGCAGATACACTAGGCCTACCAGGTGGGTCAGCCCCACTTTTATGAATTTTTGGAAGACGGTAAAATAAAGCCAACTCACTCTCATCAGTATTAAACTTTTTTATCTTTGTCATTTTGTGAAAAATACTTTAACCTCACTCTCTTAGATATAAGGGTGTCAAAGTCATTCATAGCCTTAATGTATTCATTTATATTACTCTTAACATAGGTATTAATATCATCTAAATGTGTCATACACATTTTATAATATTGAGCAACATTCATCACCACTATCTTACCACCTTTATCAGACGGTTTAATAATAAGATGTTCATTATTCGCTAATGCCTGTAGTTCCTTCACCTTTATCAGATGGTTTAATAATAAGATGTTCATTATTTGCTAATGCCTGTAGTTCCTTCACCTTTATCAGATGGTTTAATAATAAGATGTTCATTATTCGCTAATGCCTGTAGTTCCTTCCATTCCTTTTTATTCAAGTTATATACCAACTTATGCTTATACTGCATAAAATCACAAAAAGCATTTTCTACAGCAAAATTCAACATTTGAGA
Source organism: Protopterus annectens (assembly GCF_019279795.1). Lineage (NCBI taxonomy): Eukaryota > Metazoa > Chordata > Ceratodontiformes > Protopteridae > Protopterus > Protopterus annectens. Next base: position 1,573,199,994 of record NC_056731.1, on the reverse strand, counting down.
AAAACACGTTATATGTTCATGTTGGTATGGAGGAATAAAATCACTTTTGCTCATTATTTTATCAGTTTTTAACAAACTATAGGCATTATAGTCACTTGCATAGTCAAAGCATTCCTCAGAGTCAGATACACAAGAATAAAACTGTTCTCTAAACTATCAGATTCTAACCAACTACCATCACCTTCTTTATACTGGTTATTGGCAAAAAAATATATTAAATGTATCTTCCTACACAGTCTAAAAATATCACACTTTAATTAATGTACCCAAGGCAGCACTATGGGTATATATTTAAGACCATAATTCAAAACATTCATCTGATCTACAGATAAAGACACAACAGAAATATTATGAACAATAGAAATTTTCTTACACTCAGATGCAGCAGCTACATGGATTGTTTCACCCACATCTTTGTAAATAAAAGACACAGAACTGTCAAGAATATCTTGCACAACATTATTTACAGTCACACTAACACCATTTGCTTCTCTTGTTATCATTGAAACTGTGTCCTTCTCGATTGTTAAAGTTCCCAGACTGAAATCTTCCTCTCTTCCGCTCACTTTGCTCTCTCTGCTCTCTCTGCTCTTCCTGAAACTGCTGGTTCCCTCTCTGAAAATCTGAGGTTAATCTAGATGGATTTTGAGCTGCTGATGAGAAAGTAGTATTAAGTATTTTTTAATGTTTATTGATTAATTGGTTTAGGCTGCTTGTTTAATTGTTAGATGTATTAGGGTATATAAACTGTGTAAGTTATGTGATGTTTTATACTCCTTGAAGGCAGTTGCCGAAGCGCTACAGGTGCAATAAACTGGTGTTTTAAGTGGATTATCCTTATGGGAATCAGTTTCACATAAAAGTGCATTACTTAAAAATATTTTTTTAAAGCAATTTTATTGAATTATCACTTGTGACACAGGCAAATGTATGTTTATACAAAAGTAGTCAAATTGTATTAAATTTGCATTTACAAGCATTATACTTCACATATATTGCTATTTATTATATAACCTAAGCAACACTGCATAAATTATTCAGTTCCTGTCCTTTTTTTTAAACAAGAAACAGCTTTATTAAACCATCATTTATGAGATAAGCAATCATACATTTATATAAATGAAAACAAACCACACCGACGCAATCCTGGTTGCAACCATTTTACATCATAAACCATACTGACACACTCCCATTTGTAAGCTTTATATCACTTATAATCTACTCAATCATTTTCAGTCAAACATTACATAGCTCATTTAAGTCCTGCCTTCTTTTAAACCTTGTTCCTTCCCTGTATGCATTACAGGATTGCTAAAATACATTATTCTGCACATATCAGGGATGAATTTTAGTCCTATATTGTTTGTCCAAGAAGAAAAATTTCCCTGAATTCAGCTACAGATGCCAAAAACCCATGTTTATCAAATATAAATTCAAACTTACAATCATTGGCATATTTAGCTTACCAACACTGGCTATTTTAGGACTAGTTGAAAGTACTAAATTAAAAAGAAAGGAGCCAAGCCCTGAGCTCTGTGGTACTCCGGTTAATACAGGAAAAAGTTGGAGTGACTCCCCTTACACTGATACACACTGAGAATGACCAGACAATAAAAGAATTATCTAATTGATTAAAAAGGGATTATAAGTATAATTCTTTAATGTATCAGTTATTTAACTACATGTGATCACATCAAAAGCCTTAACCAAGATTACTGAGATAACACTGACTGTTAACGAATATTCAAGAGCCCAAATTACTTGATCAGAACTCCACTAAATTTGTGAATGTTAATTTACCAGGACAAAACTCATTTTGATATAAGCCAGAACATCCATTACAATTTATTAGATCAGAAAGTAGTTTTTTATAGAACTCTTTCATAACATTTACATAAAATAAATGTAAGACATACAGGTAATTTTGCAAGTCCCATTCATTTGTAAATCACAATCACACACACACACACACACACACACACACACACACACACACACACACACACACACACACAGATGCATTTATGCAATTAAATTTCATAAATATTCAAAAACTTAGATGGAGCTTGGACAAACCAATTACTGTATACATTTTAAAATTGGTCTTACAATAACAAGACCAGGTTGATGTAACTCTTATAAAAATACCTACAGTCACTATATTCTCTGCTTCACAAATAAAATAAGGCAAGGTAAAGTATGAAAAGGGTGGTAAAGAAACTTTTATACTCCACAAATGAAAACATTTTAGAAAATCACTATATATATATATATATATATATATATATATATATACATATATTTATATTTATACAGCTTCACTTTAGAACATCAAAAGCCCATAATGTTGAGATTCAAAACACTGAGACCAAAATATTGAAAAGTCAAAACACTGAAAACTGAAAACATTGAATCCCATAACACTAAAAAACCATAGGAAAGCATGATGTACTACATTTGGGTCTATATTACCAAATCAAAAATCCAAATAGCCGAATATCACAACATCGACACATAAGGAGCGAAATAGCAAAAGTACGAATGGCCACTTCCGGAAATTTTTTCCCAGGGGAAAAAATATCACTCAGCCAACCAAAATTAAAACAAACTGTCAAACCTTACAAATAAAATAAGGCACACACTCCTAACTAAACATACCAACTCTGAGATCGTTCTACAGTGGAGAAAAGGGCAAATACCTGATAACGACCAAACAATTTTTTCCCCTGGGAAAAAAAATTTGCAAAGGTGGCCATTCGTACTTTTGCTATTTTGTTCTTTATGTATCGATGTTGTGGTATTCAGCTATTTGGAATTTCAATTTGCTAATATAGACCCCTACATTCCAGCATAACTACATACAGAAAACAAATAAAAAACAAACCAAATTACACTTCTCCAAATATAAGCACGGGGCAAGCCCCCCTGCACCCCCCGCTACATAAATATATAATCTCCAAGATCACATTACACTACACTAAGATGTGTTATATTGTCGTATAGCAAGTAAGAATGGAACATGATTGAGGTTACCTATGAAACTCCGGTTAAGTATAGGAGAGATATATAATAATGTGTAATGTTTTAACAGTGAACTAGTATTTCTAAGAGAAGGTTGAGGATAGATTTTTACAATTTAAACAGGCAGTCATGAAGCCGGGAATAGCATGTTTACTGTTTTGTTCTGCATAGTGTGATCTCGGAATTGATGTATTTAAGAAGCAGATGGTGTGGGGGGCACATGGGGGCTTGCCCTGCTTATATTTGGAGAAGTGTAATATGGTTTGTTTTTTATTTGTTTTCTGTATGTAGTTGTGCTGGAATATAATACATGTTGCTTTCCTTTGTTTCTTAAATATTATGAGATTCAATGTTTTCAGTGTTTTGAATTTACAAGATTTTGGTCTCAATTGTTTAGAATTTCAGCATTATGGGCTTTCGATGTTCTAAAGTGTACATACATACATATATATATATATATATATATATATATATATATATATATATATATATATATATATATATAAATGTATATATTAAAACAAAGGAGAAGAGGAAAAGAAATCTAACTTACCATTTGGATGTTGGGAGCCCACAAACACTGGCATCAACTCCCCTTTCCCCATTTTGTACATGGGGTCAGGATGCCACATAAACAGTGACCAAATCAGCAGCTAGGGTTAATGTTTACACTGTTCAGCAGCTAGCATCCTGTCTGACTTTTTTACCCTTTGTTTTGACTGTCATTTGTTAATTTTGTTGCCACCCTAATGTTTTGGACATCGGGCTCATTTCTAAACTCTGTGTTTCTGAAGTATAGCCAAATAATCCACTTATGCTGCACTGATGAGCTCAGAAAAAGAGCAAAACATGGCATGTCTACTGCTAATGGGGCTTTACTTTATTGATCTGAATGTCAATGTACCAGTAAATACTTGAAAAAGTGAAACCAAAAACTCATGGGCATTAAGAAGCCATGTAACTGAAGTACTGGTATAGCCTTAACGGATTATTTGCATACATTCCATGGGTCTCACCTATAGGAGGTTTAAGGTAGTATACAGCAAAAACTCTAGCACTGGTGGGAATTTGTTTTGTATTTTTAAGAACACAGAAATAAGGATGGGCACATCAGTCAGCACACAGTATTGTAGCAGAAGTGTGTGTGTGTGTGTGTGTGTGTGTGTGTGTGTGTGTGTGTGTGTGTGTGTGTGTGTGTGTGTGTGTGTGTGTGCCATTTACAGTCACAGCTGGGAAGTCAACAGTACACAAAACCTGTTGATTACAGTATGATAATAGTTGTGATAACCTCTTATCACCTCTCTTTCCTGGTATTCTTGGGATTATTGCAGAAGGAGCAGATGAAACAGCTAATATAGGATGGGGACTTGTATGGTCATTTTGGGGGCAAAAATAAAAAAGTCACTGTGTGTATAATATGCCTCTACATAAACTATAAGTATTGTTTCCATATCTAATTGAAAAACCTATGCATTGTGAAAAAGCTTTGCTATTCTTATTAGTGGGAGCAACTTTTTGTTACTGTCAGTATACCATTAAAACAACTTTTAGATCTTATCATTTTACACATCTCATTCTTAAAACACTTGCAGTTGTTATATGCCCATTCAAGACTGGTGCTATATCTATGTTAAACTTTATTTGCCACCAGAGCTCACGTACCTGTAAATGTTCACCCCATGGGCCTTCCTCATGCTCTTATCTACTTTTTTATGACAGAAAACTTAAAGAAATGTCCACAACAATTTTGTATATGTTTAAATAAAAAGCTGTTTGCATTTCCCTTTTTAATATCAAGAATATGCCCACTCAATCTCTCACAGCGGGCACTTTTAGTATTACTGATATAAAAACCTTGGCACTTCTGACACAATGCAATATAAACAACTCCTTTTGTCCCACAATCAAAATATCCACTTAAAATATTGTTCCAGACTCTGAAAAAGTTATCAGCTCCAACTACATATTTCCATTGGGGACACATATTATATTTATAGAACTTATTTTTTCTTGACCCTCTATTAGTCTGTGGTCTGCTTTCAAGCATTTTCTTAATATTAGTTCCTCTCGTAAACACAAACTTAGTAATAATACCAAGTCTACCACTCAAATCACCAGTAAAAGTAAATGTTGCCCAATTTCTACAAATCACGTCTTGAATAATTTGACTATCCACATTATAAGTCATAATCATTTTTCTAGAATAATTTACAGTATCTTTATTTTTCACAGTCCCTAAAGATTGCTCCCTTCCCAATAACAGGATATACATCTCACAGGTTAATTTTTACATCACTTTGCTCCAAATTTCTTGTTGAAAGTGTGTTGTGTAACCATATCTGGACAACATACCAGTAAGGTTAGCAGCTTCCTTTACCCATAAATTATCATCTGATACCATTCTGACTAGTCATGCCATGTGACCTTTAACCAGTACTCTTTTTCTGACTGTAGGGATGATAAGTTGTGTAATGTAACAAAGATTTGGAATATGTCAGTTTGTGATATATATTAAACACAAATCTTTTTTTATCCCCATCAGTACTAATTTCAATGTCTAAATATATTAATCTAAAATGTGAATATTTATAAGTAAAACTGAAAAAAAAATGTGTAGCAGAAGTAATATACTGTATAAACTGTTTCAAATTCTCCATCAAGGCAACCCACAGTATAATACGTCATCCGAGAAATGCCTGTAAAAATTCCAACTTCTGTTATATTTTGACCCAAAAATTAACTTTTGTTCCAATCTAGCTAACACCAAATTAGCAAAAATAGGGTTGAAAGCTCCACCCATAGCAACCTCCATTTTTTCTTATAGTGCACGCCATCAAAATACAAATAGTTGACTAAAACAACTTCCGTAAGTTCACAAATCACCTGTAATTCTCTAGCAGTCAAGGTGGGGGAAATAATACGCATATCAAAGGGAAACATTATTTTTGCAGGTGACTTTAATTGTATTTTATCTGACAAGGATACCAACACTAGCTGTAAAAGGAAGAAACCTGCCTCAGTTAAGGCTTAGCTGGAACTCACTGACCTATATAATATGAGAGATATAAATGGTTTTCAGTATCAGACTCACTCTTTTTTACACATTCCTCACACAGGCATAGGACGCTATCACAAATAGTTATAACATATGTTTCAGATGAGATCACAAATAAAATAGATAGCTTTAAAGCAATCTCTTGTCCACTGTCAGATCATAATGAGATAACATATGAAGTTATATTGAATTCTAGTAATAACATCCCAATTTAAAGGATTCCTGCATATATAACCAATATGAAACATTTTAAGGAGTTCTTTAATAAAGGAATTAAAACTTTTATTGAAATCATTCATGCAAGTAACACGTCAGAGATTTTTGTTTGAGGCTCTTTAAAAGCATATCTTTTTGGCAAAATTACAAGTTGGTATACAGAAAAAAAAAACGAAGGAACAAAGAATTCACAAAATTACAGGAGAAAATTAATAAGTTAAAATTAGAGTCAGAAAGGAAATAATACCTTATAAGAAGTAATTAATTAACTAACAACTAGTCATCACTTTTCTATTTCTGTTTAAAAAGTTTTATAATAGACACCATTGTAAATAATTATTTTAGTTATCATTCTTAATACTTATATTATCATATATTAATGTTTTGTTGTTAACATTTTTAATAACTCTATTCAGATAAAAAGTGCATCAAACATAGAATTCGATGTAACCATTTAAGACCAATCTTGTGAGGGACTACTGCAAATAGCTCTTTAACATCAACAATAACAAATATCAGTATATCAGTAAACAAATCTGTGGTTACTCTTTTTAAAACTTCCTAATAATCATTGAATAGATGTTGTAAAATTTCTACTACTTTTTAAAGTTTTGTATCTATACAATCCATTATTAAATGAGTTTTTGCTCCTCCTGCATACACTATTAACCTGAGGGGGAGTGTATATATATATACTTATATATTTTCAATATCCTGAAAAGACTGAGAATAACTTTTTTTTCATATCACATGTAGTTATACTCAGTTTCATTTATCTGCCCCTGAATTACCAATCCATATAGGCTCATATCAATATTGTGGTAAGCAATACCTACTTCATTTTGGAAACACAGCTATATGTTTTTTTCATTAAGTAGGGCCACATTTCCACTGCAGTGTCTATATAATCAGTAACTATCATCCTTTCCCCCCAATCAAGTTTCATGACTCTCAAGTTTTTTGTTAAAACATATCTCATTTAATAGAACCAATTCCTTCTTACTCAAGTTGTACCACCTAGCACCTTTTTTCCATTACATATGAATTTATATTTTGTTGGAATAAATTTTTTGATATAAAAAATGGTAGGATGGGAGGGGGGATTGAAAGTAGTCCTTCTAGAAAACATAGTCCTTGGCTAGATCTATCAACTCAGTTATTAAACCATAATGCAAAATTCAGTTTTCTCACATATAATTTCAAATCTATGAGTACATCAGGTATCACAGCTCTATGAAAAGAAATAAAGCTGAAAGCTTTTAAAAATAAATTTGCATGCTCTTTCTTTACTACAATCTGTTCAATATAATTGTATATAATACAATCTTGAAAGTCGTTGCATATAATGTCACTAATTCTTTATCATAGTCATTCAAATCATCACATTTTCTCTCCCCCTCACATTCCATCCTCGAATGGAATGTGAAAAGTCTTGATTCTGATTCCTCAGATTCAGAGAGCTGTTCCGTGATCAGTTGTGAATCTGCCCCGAGCTGTGAAAGGGAGATAGTCTAAAGGGGGCTTGCAATCATTGTCAGCATTTTTAGTTGTTGAACTGGAATCATTCTCAGTACAATACTGATTCTCCCTAAACTTATTGACATCATTGTCTCGATCAGTCACATAGCTGGCATTAGATGAAGGATAAGCCTTCCCATTTTCATAATCCCATTTGTCTATCTCCATTTTTTCACTTTTTTTAGTTTTACTTAAGTTCATCTTATTCATAGGTGTGTACTAGGATAATCATCACAATGGCCTTTTTAAACCTGGCCATGCATCCCAAATCTCTGACAAGTTCTGGCATCATTGATAAGTGTAAGCAGGGTTTTAAAAAGTAAAACATATACAAGCAGGGGCCTGAGAGATTAATCATTTACAGGCTGCCTGTGGCCATTGGAGACATAGGTGCCAAACCAGAGATAAACTTTCTATTCCCCATCCAATTGTCCAAATTACACTTGAATTGGGTTAGGGAGGAACCCTGCTTCACATTGATAGGGAGTCTGTTCTAGAGAAGAAGTAGTCTCTGGGATACATACCTGTCTTTCAAGTAGGTCCTTTTTATGTTACAGGCAAGGTTTAAGTCTTTGGAATGGGCAATTCAGGTGCTGTTTGTTTTGAGGATATGAGGGAGATCCATCAGAATGGGGTAGGACAATGCTTTATTGTATGTCAGGCATAGATCTCCCCTCAACAGTCTGTAAGAGACAAAATACAGGGACAGTACCTTGAGGTGGTCTGCATAGTTCATGTTATTTACACCCTGTATTATTTTAGTAAGGATCCTCTGTGGACATTCCAATTGTATGCCTGGTTAGGTACATACCAAACTGGGCATTGTACTCAATGACAGGTCTGATCAATGCTGAATACAGTTGAACAATGACTTCTTTGGACCTAGATGCAATACCTTTGTTTATAAATTGCAAAACAGAGAAGGATTTCTTCACATGTGTGTCCCCAAATCCCTGACTACTGGATCAAGTCTTAGGGGTGTGTTGTCAATAAGATAGTTTCCAGTGGTGGATGACTTCCCTTGGCAGTTGGTTTTAATCCATGGCTGTAGTAGCAGTTGTTTGTCTGTGTCAGTCCTTTTTGGAGAACATTTGTGTCAGTGGATGATTCAATGACAGCTCCTAATTAGCAATCATCTTCAAATTTAGTCAGCCAGAGGCCAATGACATTGGCCTTGACTTCAAAGAAGTAAATACCAAAAAGGAGCAGTCCCAGGACTAATCCATGAGAGACTCCGCTTCTGACTGGCCTCTTTGTAGAGGTGGACTGCCCAATTCTAACCTCCTGCGTTCTGTCTGTGAACCAGATGGCCATCCACTAGGTGACATAAGGGTTTGTACCTGACCTTTTACATCTGTCAACAATCCTCGAGTGGGGGATTGTGCCAAATACCTTGGTCAGGTCAAGGTAGACAGTGTGAACCATTTTGCTCTCATTCATTGCTTTGGTGACCTTCTCAAAAATGTCCACCAGGTTGAGTAGGCATGACCTACCCTTGATAAAACTAAATTGAGTTGGGTCTAGTTTATGGAGGTTTCCTATGTCATTACTAATCATTTCCATTGTAATTCTTTCCATGGCTTTGCATATGACATTAATGAGACTTATGGGTCTGCAGTTTCTGGGGTCTGTAGATGGCCCACCTTTGTACAAAAGGATGACTGTTTCTGTTCTCCATTCATGAAGCACAAAGCCTCTTTGGAGGCTACAGTTAAACAGCAATTCCAGATGGCCTGATATATCATGCTTCATGCTATTTAGAAGGCATCATGGAATATTTTCTGGGTCCATTGATGCAGTGTTCTTGGCCTTAGATAGACAATTAAGGACCTGTTCCCTAGTGATAGCAGGGAGAGTTATATTTGATGAAATTCCCCGAAGGAAAGTTCATGGGGGGGGAGTCAGAGGGATAAAGTTGCAGTTGAATTTGTCGGCAAGTAGGTTTGCTATACCTTCTGGCTTAGTATGGCCAGCTCCATTTACAATGAGCTCTGCACACAACTGTGTATTATCTTTGAGGTACCAGACATAGCTAATGAATGCCTTGTGGTTATTCTTGGCCTAGGAGGCCAAATTTAGTTCAACGTTGTTTGTTTAATTTGATGAGAGTGCTTTTATCCTGCTGGGTGCTGCACCTCCTAATTTATGTCATGATCTTCTTCCTTTTGTTATACAGTCTATTGATGTTGTGATTCCACCAGGGTATCTTGTTTTTTTATTTAATTTTGTACTTCTTCTTGGTGGTACAGCTGCCTCTATGCAGCTATTAACATGCTTGTATATGGTTTCTTTAAGCAGCTCTACATAGGCAGCAGTGTTCTCAGGGTTTATGGGGGCTTGAAATGTTGACAGGTTATCACTTACTAGAAGGAAGTTAGCCTTAGAATAGTTCCTGAATATTCCAGGGTTAGTTAGGTTTGCAGTTTTATTTTTACTTCAAAAGAGACCATTATGTGGTCTGACCTTACCAGAGAAGACATTATTCTAGGGGGTGTGTAGCACTCTTCCATATTAGAGAGGACCAGATCCAGTATGGTTTCACCCTTTGTTGGTGGATTGACAATCTGGTCCAGGGAGTTAGTGTTTACAAAATCCAGGAATCTCTGTGCCTGTACTTTTAGTGTCATATATGATTCTCAGTTAATATGGGTGTAATTAAACTCGCCCATAAATATGTTATTGGGTTGGATGGTGAGTGTTTCCAATAAGTTTAAATATATGGTATGAGTTTCCCGGGTCATAGATAGGGACTTATAGCTTGCAAGGAAGTGGTACTGGATTTTGCCTATGGTGATCTGAATGTGGAGAAGCTCAAGTGCATTGTCCTGTTTGACCAGCCTTGAGGTACATTTACTTTTGATGTAAATCAAGACACCTCCTCATTTAGTCCCTGTATGTGCAGTAGCTGATCTAAACATGTCGAAAGCATTATGACCTTGCACTGTTGGTGTATTCTCCATAGCTTTAAAACATGTCTCAGTGACCACATAGATGTCAGCATTCTCTAGGGTGACGAGAGCTTCTAGAGAGTGTTTTTTTGGTTAGACTCCTAGAATTGAGCAGTAACATGTTTAGATTTTCTTGCTTTTATTTTGCTATGTCGGAAGTACTTTTAGTTTGGCATTGCCTAAATAAGACAGTGTGGGGAGGGCAAAGTTTTAGCTAATATTTGAAAACCTAGAGGGGAAAGGTGCAGACCATCCCTGACAAAGTAGCATGGTCTGTTGACCATCTCCTGCCATGCTGACAAATATTGCACCCCCTTAGAATGACAGCAGAAATTAAGCCCATTATTAAAGTCAGCCATCTTTTGTTCATATTGTGGCATCATTCTTGGAGAAGGTAAAATGCTGCTCAATGCTAGACTCACACCAGCCTAGGACAAAAATATTCCAAGAGCACCATGATATCTGTCTTCACACAGTCTAGGTAGGTAAGTCTCAAGTCATTTACACCCACATGGACTATGACTGAGTCATACTGGTACTTGTGGTCCAATGACCTGAGTGTCTGCATAATGTGGTGGATCTTGGCACTGATAAGCAACTGACTGTGACTTTCTCCTTATTCATCCTGGTGAGATGGACATCAGTGTGTCACACAATGAAGTCTCCAATGACTAGAATGTTGAATTCTGTGGTGGCTTGCCTTATGGGCTTAGGCTTAGCAGCTCCATGAGATGTGGCTATATGTGTTGATATGGTTATTGTTTTGAAAGAGTACATTTAGGGTTGCTGAGGATATTTGTTATGTGTACTTCATCTAGGAGGTCTTTGGAATTTAAGAAGGTTACATTTAAGTGCCTCAACATATGCTGGTCTATGTGTCTGCTTTGAAATGTGTGTGATGGATGCAGCAGTTGTACTACTGAAAATCTTATTGACATTAGTAGTGCTTTTATATGAGAGCTTTGCCTCCAGTGACATTGAGTAAATACATCTTTCATATACCATATCAGTTTGTTTACTGGTTGTCAGTAAACATGAAGCGATCTCTATATTGCCTCTGTATGTCCATATCCACCAAGCTGGTAATGGAAACAGTGTGAAAGTTCATATCCACGGCAACAGACCTTTTTTATTGATCAGACAACTGGAGTGAGAATACAGTGTAATGTCAGAAGTATCAGGTTTGGAGCTCTAGGGGCAGTGCTTTTCACTGCAAATTAGTTGTCCTATGTTCAACTAGGCACTGGTGAAATTTCAGTGATGGTTTTACAGGAAATAAGTCAACTCAAGGTGTCTGTTGCTATACAGGGCACTGTCAAACACTTGAGGGGAAACTAATAAGTAGAGCCTGATGATGTATGGATAAAGCATTTTGGCAGATATTGTGAAGTTAAAAGCAAATCAAGCAGTACTTACTGAAAAGAAAGAATTAACTTGTTAAGAATGATAAATGAGGGAAGTCACCTGAATGGTTATTGCCTGACTACTACTAGTGTTGGTCTCACCACAGATCATGTTGCTGGGATACAATGCTCCTTTGCTTCTTCTCTCACCAGAAGCAAAATAGTAGCACTAATCCCTAGATGAGAAGCAGTCTGTTTGGTGAGCCACAGTTTTGTCCAGGATGACATAAGAGTTTGTCATCTTGTTATAGCCTTTTCCTGGTAGATGCTTTGAATAGCAACCAGACCAGTCAAGAAGATCAAGTGCACAGACACTCACTTCCCAATGAGAAAGAGTCAGGAATCTATGCACTGTCTCACCAGGAATAAAATATAGGTACAAATTCCAAACTGGCACCTACAAAGCGGTTATTAGGTTTTCCAGTGATCAGCAGTCCCTAGGAAATAAAGTCCCTATGCTCCCTATCTCAACAAGATCAAATCAGAAGCACTAATACCAAGATGACTACTGAGAGGCAGAAAGTGAGGTCTCCAGTAATCGGTGACCTTGGAGTAGAAGTTGCAGATTTTAAAGGTAAAATGGAAAGGTGTATTAATATCCTAAGAGCTGCAGTGTGCACTAAGCAATTAGATATGAAAGAGGGGGTAACTTAAGCTTTAGCTATCTAAGTGGAGAGCCAGTAATTTTAAAAGATCAAGACAGACTGGAAGGGGAGGGACATTGTATTCTGGTTTTATGGAATACAGTGAGATGACCAATAAATTTAAGTAGTTGAATGGGAGTGATTTCACAAAATGAAAAATTTCTGCTTACTCACAATAGCCAATGAAAGACGAAAGGGAAGGAGATTTATGGCCAAATTAACATAAGGGGCAGGCAACTAGAAAGACAGTTGAGATTAAAAACAGAGTGGGGTGATAGGCAAAAACATCTTAATTTTTGTGTGACTCACAACATACACAGCTGTGGTCTCTTTCCTAGTTCAAATATGCAATTAAAGGCAGAATACAAGGAAACAATGCAAAGAAAATAAATCACAACATACAAAATAGAAGAAGACAATAAAGCAACACAAAACACAAGAAAGCAAAAACAAACTAGCCTTTCCCTCACAGCAATTTGTGGCAGAGTCTGGGTGAGCTTTTCTAGTAAAGCTTTGGAATGTTTTGTTTTACGCGTTAAATAGAAGGTTTTGTTCCTAGCTCCACCCTCAGTTAACAGATAATTAAACTGAATTAAATTGTTCTAATTTCTGTGTGACTCTCAAGGGGCAGAGCTGTGGTCTCCTTCCTATTTTAAATATGCAATTAAAAAGCAGAATACAAGTAAAACACATGTAAATAAATGAACCATAATTGAATATACAAAACAGAAGAAAGCAATAGAGCAATACAAAATACAAGAAAGCAAAAGCAAACTAACCTTTCCCTCACAGAAAGTTGTGGCAGAATCTGGATGAGCTATTCTAATTAAGGCTTGGAATGTTTTATTTTACCCCTTAAAAAGAAGGCTTAGTTCCTAGTTCCACCCTCAGTTCACAGTTAATTAAGTTGTGGCAAAGTCTGAGTGAGCTTTTCAAATTTGTTAAAGATGTTAGAACACCTAGCCTTGTAGGTGTTAAACAACAAGTCATTGTTAATATTTTTATACAATTTATTTAATTCTAGTTTCTCCGTGTTATGTTCATTATATTTCATCATAATTTTTATTAATTCACAACCATGTCTATCAAAAAAGGGAAAGTTGTTTCTTGTGCAGACCTGAATCTTTTTTAAAAAACATTAGAATATTCCTAACTTCTGTGGCCCTTTAGGACCTGCCCAAACTTAATATATTCTCTGAAATAGCAATTGTCTATCTGTAATCTATGACATTTTTGCAATTTATGTTCAAAAGGAAAAGTTGCTGCTCTAAGCTAACCCAAGTAGTGAAATTAATATATCCAAAAATCCATCCTTGTCCTAAGCCTGTCATCAATTTCAGGACATTATTTTTGTTGCATACTTCAGTTCACTGATATTCCTTGAGTAGAACAACAATTACCATGCTGAACATCAATGCATTGTGTTAATGTAATGCTATACTCATCTTGTGTACCCAAAGGCCTTTGTTGCATTATTTCAACCTTCCTTGGTGTTTATAGCATTCAAAATCAAATTATTAGATAAGGAAGAAACTATCTAAGTTAACTGGTTCACCAACAAGTTCAAATTCCGCATAAGTGTGGACAAATCCATAGTGTTCACATTTGCAGTGTACCAAGAGAGTCCTTGCCACTTGGAGATGACATATTGAGGTCTCAGAATAAAACAGAAAACAAAAACCAATGGATTTCAAACCAAGCAGATGTCAAGGAAAACTAATGAAATTAAAAATGCCTCTCTGACTCTCCTGTAGGTGACTAGTGGATTAGACGCCTGTAGTAGCTGGCTGCCTGCTCCCCTATGCTGGTGGGAATGAGACAGCTCATGCTCACCACCTATGAAACTCGATTCTAGTGAGCTTACATTGCCATGCGAAATCATGCTGTTTGCTGAGGATAATGTCTGGAAGTCCGCTATAGTGAAGATCAGAAAATCTGCCAATGAGAAGGGGGTGTTCTGCCAGGGGGAGGGTAGGCCACTCCACAGGACCAACAAAGTAGGCCCTTTCTCTAGCACTCAACTCTTGCTGTGAACAAATGAACTCATGGAGGATTCACAAGCAGGAACAAATGGGTTGTGGGGCTCTTGCCTGAATCCCTGGTTTCCATAACCGCAGAACAAATAAGTTAACTGGGTGCAGGTAGAGGAGTCTGGTAAGACTGATGATAGGTCACAGTACACATCCCTTCAGGCAGTGGATGTGGTGGCAGCACTGGTTAAACACTGGCTTGATTTCCACAATGGGCAGTCGAAGACCATGTGTGACTAGCAGAGTCACACACTACCCAGCATGCTGATAGAGGGCAGACATGGAAGGCACTAACCTCTTGCAGAGTTCTGTTCTGGGCAGTGAAAAAGAGAATAGTCATCACAGGCTATTCCCCATTATGGTCTTCCTCTCCATGGGTTTCAACTCACTCCCTGTTTGTAGTCCAGTCCTCCTCGATATCAGTTGCCCTTTCCCTGTCTGTATTTATCTATCCATTGTGTTATCTTGTTAATATCTTGTGTTATCTGTTGGTCTTTGTCTGTGTTTATATTTGTTTATCTGCCACTGTTTCCATCCATACACCCTCCTTCCTTTAGATGCCTTTACATTACATCATTCCCCCCACCCTTTATAAAAAAGAAAATGGGCATCGGTTCCTCCTAAATATGTGCAGCATTACTCTCTTGTCTCTACCATTCTTCCCTTGTCTGTGTCTTTCTCTGTGTTCCTCTGCTTTCTGTTTTCACTTTCTTAATTTACTGTGATCACATTTGTTCTCCTTTTTATAAATAAGACATATATTTATTTTTATTACTGAGACTGTATAACATAGTATTACTACTTAATGCCTTGTAATAATCCTGTAACATTGCTGTTTAATGCTAATTTATAATGAAAATTGTATAATATGTTGGAGCTTTTCTCCCCGGGCCTCCACTGAAAAAGGGCTCTTCAGCTCAGTCAAACAATCCCAGTCAACAAATGTAAAATAAAAATAAATAAATAAATAAATACAATGTATTTATTTAATGTTTACCGGAGAGGTCTGACTGTGCTAGTAGCCCACTTTCAGTGGAAGCCCAGGGAGAAAGCTCCACAAAAAAAAAAAAAATATATATATATATATAAATGCAACATTAAATACAAATCTGAAACAGGTATAACATTACAACAGTTGCAGAGTAGAACAAAGAGAAATTGGCTAGTTTAGACACAGTACTAAATAATACAGTAGTAACAGAATACACAAAACATTTAGGTCACAGAGAACTGGATTGTCATACAAAATTTGAGGAGGAAAAGAATACAGAAATACACGACAATAATTAAGTTTGGGTAATGCAAGGAGCATACTGTTCTGATACATACTTCAAAAATGAAGATAAAAATATTAAAGTCACAAAAGTCACATGCAACATCAGATAGAAATTTGGAGAACATTATTCAGGATGTACAGCAAATTCTGATGAGGTATAAAATAAGGAGAATATACAATATAACTGTGAGAGAATATGCGAAGGTAAAAATAATGAGAAATATAGAAGTAGAAGAAAATTGGATAGATTAAGAGGGGAGAATGGGTTGAAAACTAAATAGAAAACAAAAGAAGTACAGAAGAAGAAAAGTGTTGGAGGAGAGGAGAACAAAACCTATATTAAAAATGATACAGCTCAGCCTCGAGATGTGCAGGAGCATAACCAATTGTCATTTAAATATGTTTTCAGCAGTTTTTTTTTTCACAAGGCAGCATTACTGATGTTAAGAATATACTGACGGATGCAATTCCATGATTCAGAGATATGATATGAATAAAGAGAATGTCCAAAGCTATTACTGGATTTAGAAACTTTTAGCTGGAATGTGTCTGAAGATCTTAGGGTTCTGTTATTGGTATGGGTTTATACCAGGTTTTGGAGGGCCGGGAATTTATCAGGTTGATATATGACAAGAGTGAGTTACTCTAAGTTGGTTAAAGGATAAAAAGTCAGATAGCTCTAGCCAGTGATGGGTTCTGTGAGGAAGGTTTGCAGCAAATTTGGTGATTTTCTGGTAACATGCCTCTATAGCTTGTTTAGGTCAGATTTTCTAAGGTTTGTGAATATATGGGAGCATTACAGTAGTGTAGAAAAAAGGTGGGCCCTGGTGATCGACAGTCCGGAAGTGTTGGTGAGGTAAATCTTAACTCTGTTGAGAGAACCTAATTTTATGCGGGCTTTTTCAATAAAAAGTGACACCATGTTTGCCAAATCTAGTTAGGAATATTGCTGAGAGCCACATATTACAGATTGTAGTAGCTCTCAGAGTGGTGCTGTTATGCAAGTGAAAGCTCATAAAACTGTGTGACTGATATTAGCAAATCATATCTCTGTTGGCCTGGTACATATCTGAGGAAAGTGCCTCTTCCTTAATTAGACGACTGCCATGATGCTAACTGCCTCCTAGTAAATTATAATTAGCTTTCAGCTGTATTGTGATATTTTGCCTGATTTTATTAGCTGTTGTGCTGCTGTGCAAGGCATGTTTCTGAATCCAGGAATAAATCTGTGAATTGATTTGAAAGATCTCAGTCCTATAGAAAGTTTCTCATTTGTGTAATAATTAGTCTCCTAAAGTGACATTTCCATTTCAGAAGTATATCTTTCCATAGATATCATTACAAGCCCTCCATCTTGTCTGCCTTCATATATAACTCTCTACTTTTGTTCACCTGGATAAAAGTGAACATATTTCAAAATCATGTTTTTAAATACAGTTAACACTGAGAGTAAAACTGGAGGAAAGTCACTGGGTATCTTAAATGTAATAGGTTCTCAGCAATATCACCAATTGGAGCCAAGTGCTTCAAATTTACCTGTCATGGAGCAGTCCTCCCCAGGCCTTCGCTGAAAATGGACTCTGTCTCAGTCAGACTTCCCCGGTAAACATATGTTAAATAAATAAATGTGAATAGGCATAATGATACAATTATATTTACTAAATTAGCTTATTTGCTAAGGATAAAAGATAAACCTCAAGATAGCATCAATAAACTAATGTCTTGGAACACTGCCAGTAAAAGTAAGAATTTTAAAGTCAATTTATACTAATTTACTTCCTCCTGTTGTACAGGAATCTCTGATTCCTACTGTTGGCATTGCTATAAGTATTGCTGATGTTGCATACTGAACTTTTGCCCTTTTAAAAGTTGTTCCTTCTTTCTCTGAACAGTAAATCGTCTTGATTGTTATAATTCTTCCTCAAACGTTTAGCTGTTCTTCACCTCTCAGTTAATTGCTTTTTCATTTCAGACCTTGTTAAAAATCTTGGGCTTGTTCAGTAGCCAATTAAGGAGAACATAAAGGTGGCCTTTGTTTTTTGCTATTCTGACCCTTTTTCTCCCAAAAAGGCCCTTAATTATCATTTTGATTGGTTAAAATAGATGTATCATAACTCAATGACTAGTCAGCGTCAACAACATTTTTTAATTCATGAATATGTAAGTTGTACTGCTCTCACAATTTTCTGTATCACGTAAAACCTTTTTAAACTTATTCACTGTTTCTTCAAACTTCTTGATAGATTTAAAGACACTTTATTTTGTGTGATTTTTCAATACTTGACAGCAATAATTTTATTTGGGCATTATGTATTCCAAGCCACCATTACTGAAGAAGTCCAAAAACTAAATGTAGGCTTAACTTCAATATACAACGTCACCGGGAAAATTGCAAATTCTCAAAATTTTGGAACCCACTTATTACAGATACAACAGTCAAGGAGCATACTGCCTCATAAGAGGCTTTTACATTTGTATACCTATTTTCTCTAAATTTATTTTTATTTTTGCTTGATCTCTGTTTGTTAACTGGCTAGGTGAATTAGCACAAGAACCTTGTCAGTAAAGATCAGGATGAAATAGTAAAGCCAATGACACACAACAAATGAACATTTAAAAATAAGATAACTTTATTACAATAGTGAATGAAAGAAATTTTGAAACAGATACAATCAAAATGTAAGCAAAATATAGCATGTCTGTAAACATGTACAAATAAAAGCTAATGAAACCTTTGTATAGATAAAACACTTTTGTTACGCTTGCAAATAAAGGTTTCTATAGACAGCAATTTTGTAAACATGTGGAACACAATGCTAAGACTTACAAACATATGCAATTACTCAGTGAAAAAATAATACATGTGTAATCTTTACTTGGGTTCAAACAGTTCTTGAACAAATCAGTACAATGAGAAGTTATATTCTTAAATGGGTCTTTTGGCAGTTCAAACAAATTTTTTTACTTCACACAAAAAGAAATCCACACAATCAGAGCTTTGTGCAACTACATATACCTACAGCCCAGTCTGAGATACAGGTGCTGTACAGAATGGAATCTGTAAAAGCTGCTGACTAGAAAATGGGTGAAAACATGTATCTAGGGTGTGAGTCACAAATGCAGTGGCATTTAAAACTCGGATTTTATTTCCTAACATGGTTAATGTGGTATTAGTTTCAAACCAGAGTTAAAAATGAAAAGCATAAAAATATAAGTTTGTTCTTTACCATCTAATATTTTAAATAGTTTTTATACAATTGTTATGTATTAAAGGTCCTACCTTGCCATCAAATGCATATATATTGATATTAAACTGAGGGGCGCAGTTTGGTTGATTAACATGTTCATCAAACTGGAGGCATGGAAAAGTGTGATACTATGGAAAACTATGGTTAAGGACAGTTACACTTTTCTAGTATTGTGCAATCTCATAGTTAGAGTATGCAGGATTGTGTGAGATGCTGTCCCTCAAATGGATTTTGTGAGAGATTGCCCCCTCAAAAATAAAGGCTGGCAATTTTCTTGTAAAATTCATGACAGCACTGTGAGCTCACTTTAATGTGATCATTACTCTGAAGAAGTCTAATGGACTTATGTGGATGAAAATGCTTACTTCATTCAATAAAAGCTAGAGTCTGAGTTTTGCTTCATTTGCATGCATATACATGTGTGTGTGTGTGTGTGTGTGTGTGTGTGTGTGTGTGTGTGTGTGTGTGTGTGTGTGTGTGTGTGTGTGTGTGTGTGTTTGTGTACAGTATATATATATATGTGGAAAATATATATATATATATATATACGTATTACATTACAGTTTGCTAACTATACATATTCTGAGTGTTGTAGTAAGAGGAAGGACTTCCTGATTTCAGTACTGATCGATCTGTGTGACACAAACAAAAAGAAAACAAGAGTAATAGACACAATAATAAAAGAGCTTGTATATGCAAAGTATCCATGACTTGTTCAGAATAAAGCCACCATTATTTATTTATTTGACATTTGTTAACCGGGACAGTCCATCTGAGCAAAAGCCCTTTTTCAGTAGAGGCCCGGGGGAGAAAAGCTACACAGTACAAGTAAGCAAGAAAAAATTGCAAAAATTGAAGATGAATACAACACATAATAAAGCAGTTAAGCAAATGTAGATAAAGTTCCACAGTACAATACAGTAAGAGGCATTATATTTACATAACACACTGAGTTATCTTCAGAGGGTAATTGTACAATACAGAGCAGTTGTTAAGTGAGTTATGGTAGTAAGGATGCAGCACGGTTGATTACTTGCAAATCACATGCTCATAACCACACCTTTCAGCATCATCTATGCTATTTAAACAAAAAAATTGCTTATAAAACAAATACAAATAGTTGGAGTGAGAACTAAAGGAAGTGGTGTATCAATATTCATTAAAGATAAATACACCTCTAGATTGCTTAAACAGCAAGATTCCCTTGAATTACTTCAGGTGCAATTGACTCTAGGTAAGACCCCTCTTTAGGTCACTGCCAGCTATAGGACCCCCTCCATGAATCAGGACATCCGCTCAGCCTACTCGGATTTACTTGAGTCAATCAAGATACAACCAAACACCCTGGTTTTGGGTGACTTTAATTACTTGTCCATAGACTGGGTAAATTAAACATGCTATAACTCACTTGCCCAAATGTTCCTGGACTTCATTAACTCCAATACCCTAGACGAGCTGGTTGACACATACTCAAGGGGCTCAAACATCCTGGACCTTGTGCTCACCAACATGGGGGACCGCTGTACCACCCCAGTGTGTGGCCATCTCTGGTGAGATCTGACCACAAATCAGTCTTGCTAGAAGTAACTATATCACAACCCCCCCCCCCCTTAGCAACAACTAGAGCAAAAAAAAACTCTCCAAGACCAATTACAACCCCTTGTGTAACAGAATAAATAGCTTCATAGCCCCTCCCCCCACTGATGGAACAGACATCTATGCTGAGTTATACACCAATGCTTTATACAAACATCTGTACAATTGTATTGACTCTGCCATACCTGATAGAATCAAAGCAAAATCTTCAAGGAAAAACTAGCCTGCCTGGTGGACAACTACCACTAATAGACTATACAATAGGAGAAAGAAATTACTGTCTAAAAGTAGGAAGAAATGGTCTAAAAACTGGAAACACTCCCTCTTCAACTCAAGCAAGTAAATAAGATCCTAGTGAAGTTCTCCAAAGCTAACAATGAATCCAAATTAGCTTCCTAACTAAGGATAACCACAAAGTGTTCTTTAGTTGCATCCGTAACCTCAAAGGTAAGGCCCAGATTTGCACTGAACACTTAGTTAATGGTACTACATATATAGAACCTGTGGATATAGCAAACCCGCTGGCTGACAGGTTCAGAGAAAACTTCACTCCCCTGTCACTGCCACATATATCCCAAAGCATCCCTAACACCTCTCTCCAAGGTGCAGATCTTAAATGCCCTCTCCATGGCCAAAAACTCAGCCTCTATGGAACCAGATAACATCCCAGGCTGTGTTCTACATGGGTTAAAATAGGAATTAGCATCACCATTAAGCAGGCTTTTCAATCATAGCCTAAGTGTTGGCTTTGCTCCAACAAAATGGAAAACAGCTACCATCATCTCTTTGCACAAATGGGGTGCATCCATGGACCCTGGGAACTATAGACGCATTAGTCTGACCAGCCTTATCTACAAGGCCATGGAACAAAACATCATGGACCTTATTAACAAAGATACAGGAACTCTCCAAATGCTCAACCCCACCCAGTTTGGCTTTGTCAAGGGGAGATCATGCCTGTTAAACTTGGTAGACGTCTTCAACACAGTCACCCAAAGCCATAGACAAGGGAAAATCTGTGCATATGGCCTACCTAGAGTTAGCTGAGGCCTTTGACACAACCCTCTACTCAGGCATCATTGATAAACTCATCCAGCTGGGTTTCAACCCATATATTGCCAGGTCGGTTGCAAACTGGCTCAAT
Source organism: Protopterus annectens (assembly GCF_019279795.1). Taxonomy (NCBI): domain Eukaryota; kingdom Metazoa; phylum Chordata; order Ceratodontiformes; family Protopteridae; genus Protopterus; species Protopterus annectens. Next base: position 1,573,177,895 of record NC_056731.1, on the reverse strand, counting down.
GACAGAATTCATGCAGTCAAAATAGGGAACACCACCTCCTCCAGCAGACCTGCAACCAGATGTGTTACACAGAAATTGGTTCTGGGACCCCTACTGTTTGGAATCTACTTCTCCAAAGTACAACCTAAAACTAGAGGGCTTTAGCTGACAAGGTTTGCTGACAACTGCAAACTGGGAGCGATCATTGAACACCTTACTGATGTCAGCATCCTGCAAGAAAATCTTATGCAGACTAATGACTGGTGCAAAAGTCATGGTCTTAAACTTAACACAAAAAAATGCACTATCATCCTCTTCAGCAAGGGTGATATTCCTGAAAACTACCACATCAACAGCAATACTCTAAGCTCACAATCAGTGATGAGAGATCTGGGCAGACAGGTGGACAGCAACCTTAACTTTGATCACCATATCTTCACAGTGTTAAGAAGGGCATGTTATATTGTTCATCTCATAAGTACAGGCATTTCCTCCAGAAAAATAGAGGTTATAAGTCTCTGTACTCTTCCCTCATCAGGCCAGTAATAAAGTACAACGATCCCTTTCCTATGTTCCTTTCCAAACACCTGCAGCAATTGGAGAGACCACAAAGGTTCTGTACAAAGAAAACTCAGGGTCTTCAAGATTTGTCTTATGCATACAGACTAAAATCATTGTCATTTTACTCTCATACAGACTGCTCAGAGGCAACATGTGCCTTGCATATAGAGCAATCTCTGACCCAGCTTTAATGGAAATGCTGCACATTTGCAAGTCAAATGGCACATAGGTCACTAGCTCAGAGGACCTTGACCTGGCATGTGACATCAACAGAACTTGCTGGAGAGACATATTTGTCTCACAGAGGTTGCCCGACCTTTAAAACAACTTTTATATTCATGTTAAACAAAGCCCATCACTGGCCCTATTTAAGAGCAATTTGGAAGATTGGATTGGTAACCAGAAATACACCCCGGGTTCCACCTGTGTCCATTTTGGACAGGGGCAATAGGTGCTGATTTTAGTGTCTGCTTGAACCAGACACCCTTGGGAACATGGGTTGAACTTAGCTAGACTTGTAAGGGCCCTGGGGTCATAAGCCTAGTAACCTCCTATGATCCTATGATCCTATAATTAAGACTGTCAAATAACATCACTACAAATACACAGGTTAATAAAAGAATAAAATGTCTAAAAAGATTTAAAAAATGTACAAAACATGTTTTTTTATCTTTTTTCATTGACTCACATTACCTGTGTTTGCAGTAACTTAGTGGCTTTTGTTGATTACATTGGTTTCACAGTTTAATTGTTGTTGTACTTTATGGGTCACAACTAATTTTATAATCGTAAAAGGAAATATAATAGGTGTACATTTGTGATCAGCTTTTTTTGTGTTGTATCGTTTAGCAATGAGATTTATTTTTGATTCTCTTTTTTGTGACAATTACACATACATTCTACTTCCTCATACTCTTTATGTTATGTAACATCCAACCAGCAAAGTTCTCCACAACAGGAAGTATACTGTTAGAACCCAGGTCCCCTGTGCAATAGATACAGACTCTAGTTCTCAGCAGGAGCTGATTTTCCACGATCTTTCCCACCAGTCTCATGAAACTTGCCAAAATTTGTTTGAAAGGCAACATCATTTAATCCTTCACAACCAAAATGAACAATAATATCAAGCTTTCCTCTCATCAATAAACTGCAGAAATTAACCTTTAACTCTGATTTATCTCAATACTGTGCTTCCAATAGCTTTCTTAGCAGCAACAGATCCTTCTATTAATCACTAAAAAGTAGGGGTTCTTTACAGAATTACAGAAATAACAGTATAAAAATTCACAAAACAAGACAGAAGTGAAGCAAGCAAAATGTAATTACATCTCAAATTGAACATTAAAATTTAAGCAATCTTCTTCTTTTGGCTTTTTTCCAGTTAGGGGTCACCACAGCAGATCACCTGTCTGCTCATGATTGGCAGTGAAGTTCTATGGTGTCAGGTTGCCAGCCTGGCGCTCAACCTTCCACAGAAGGCACACACATGTACGCACTCATGCCTGGTGCCAATTTAGAGTGTCCAATCCACCTACAGCATGTCTTTGGGATGTGGGAGGAAACCGGAGCACCTGGATGAAACCCACGCAACCACAGAGAGGACATGCAGACTCTGCACAGAAGGCACCCCAGCCAAGGATCGAACAGGAGAACCTCTTGCTGTGAGGCAGCAATGCTAACCACTGCACCACTGCAGCCGCCCATTAAAATTTAAGCAATAAGATGTCATAAAACAAGGGAAATACAAAGAAAGTACAGTTTTGTACCTACCATAAATGTAGATGTTCGAGTGTCTTCACTGCTGCAGTCATTACACTTGGGTTATCCTGCCATTAGGCGGTCCCACAGTTGGCCAGAGTTCCAAAGTCTCGGTCCGGCGTCGGTTGCTGTCGCTTCTTCCCTGACGTCAGTGCACCAGGGATATATAAGATGCAGCCGACGCCATTTTCTTCAGTTTTTCTTACCCCAGATGTCAGGTGCCCCCAAATAGGTAGGCAATACATATTGCTAATAAAACATACAATAAAGGTAAAAAAAAAAAACAAAACCTTCAGTTACCAGCAAATACACCACATAGGTAGTATAGGGTTGAAAGGTATAGATAAGTTCCAGCTAAGAAAGAGGGGATGGCGGGTGGGTAACCTGGACTGCAGCAGTGAAGACACTCGAACATCTACATTTATGGTAGGTACAAAACTGTACTATGTTCATCGTGTTTCACTGCTGCAGTCATTACACTTGGGTTGAATCCCAAAGCTGAGTTAGGGTGGCTGGTTTTATAGAGGATTTGGGGTGGCTATGAGGCCCTGCAGTACTGCAGTGGCAAAGCCAGCTCTGGATCTAGAATAAAGAGGCAAGTGATAATGCTTGGTAAAGGTGTGCACTGAACTCCAAGCTGCACCTCTAAGGTAGGCAGGTGAAGTGGCTGTTGCCCTGGTGGAATGTGGCCTAATGTTACTAGGTACAGGTTTCCCATGTTGTGTGTTGCAGAACCGGATACAGTGTCTTATCCACTTTGAAATGGTCTGCTTTGAAATAGCCTTTCCCTGTGATCCTGCAGCATATGCTACAAACAATTGCTCAGTTTTTCTGAAAGCTTTTCTTTTGTCCAAGTAGAAACATAATTGTCTGTGTATGTCCAAGGAATGCAGAAGTCTCTCCCCTTTATTCTGGGTATTTGGATAAAAAGTTGGCAAGTGAATAGTTTGGTTAAGAGCCACACTGGATACCACCTTAGGCATAAATTAAGGGTTTGTTCTTAAGGAAACCCTGTCTTGTGAAAAATGATGAAAGGCTCCACTGCCATTAGTGCCTGTAACTCTGAGACTCTTTGTGCTGATGTTATTGCCAAAAGCAGAGCGGTTTTCCATGATACATATTTTAATTCTGCTGAATTGGCTGGCTCAAAAGAAGGTAAAGTTAGTTTTTCCAAGACAAAATTGAGGTCCCAAGTTGGTGTTGGTGCTCTCCGGGGTGGTCTTATGTTTTTAGCCCCTCTGAGGTACTGTTTTAGCAATGGGTGAGAGAAAATAGGAGGATCTGTGTTGTAATGAGCTGAGATGGCAGATGCGCGGATCTTAATGGATGAGAAGGATAGTCCTTTGTCCAGCATCTCAGTTAAGTATTGTAATATCTGAGGAATATTTGGGACAAGAGGGTCAAAGCTTTGAGCCTGGTTCCAGGCACAGAATCTCTTCCACTTTTCTGAATAAGATTTCCTGATGCTAGGCCTCCTGGCCTCCAAAATGACATCCATAACAGCTTTAGAGAGATGTGTTGTCAGCTTGACTAATGAATCTGGCATGCAGTCGGGTTTAAGGTTTTGAGATGACTGTGCAGGATCTGATTGTTTTGTTGAGTCAGAAGGTGCAGAGTTTGAGGTAAAATCCAGGGTGGACCTTGAGCTAAGTTCTTTAAGATTGGGTACCAGTGCTGGCGTGGCCAGTCTGGGGCAATCAGGATCATCTGTGGTTTTTCTTGTCTGGCTTTTAGGAGTACTTTTGAAAGCAGAGGCAGTGGTGGGAAGGCATAAACTTTTAGGCTTTTCCAGCTGAACGAGAGAGCATCCACTTTCCATGCTTGTGTGTGATAAGTCCTTGTGTAGAATTTTTGTAGTTGGCAATTCATTGAGGTGGCAAAAAGATCTATGTCTGGGCAACCCCATTTTTGCATTATCATGCTGAATACTTGTGGATTTAATTTCCACTCGTGAGGATCCATGATGTTTCTGTTTAGGTCATCTGGCAGAGTATTTTTCTTTCCTGGCAGGAATTGTGCTTGTAGATGAACTTGATAGGTTAGAGCTGTGTTCCACAAGGTCAAGGCTTGTCTGCACAGGGGTATGAATGAGTGCCCCCTTGCTTGTTTATGTACCAAAAATTCAAAAAAAGTCTGAGGAAGCGTGGTTGCACCCACGCGAAAGCGCTTACCGTTACCCACTGTTTTATGGATTAAAGGAGTTTTTACTACAACTTTGTTACGCTTACTTGCCTGCTTTATGGATTTCTGATTGCACTTCTATGTATCATTTTACCGCATCGTGGTAGAGATCAGGTCACTGTTTTTGCAGTTGTTTATGTACCACCTAACTGTGGTGTTGTCTGTCTTTAATAATTGTTGTCCAGGATGCAGAAGGTCCTTGAAAGCTGTTAGGGCATTTAGTACAGCCAACATCTCTTTTTGATTGATGTGAAGATGCATGTGGTCTGTGGTCCACTTGCCCTGAATACATTTTCCTGCCATGTGTGCTCCCCAGGCATAATCAGAAGCATCTGTTGTTAATGTCTGCCTGGCTGTGGGTAGAGTGAAAGGCTGTCTCTTGTTGAGGTGACATGCTTGTGCCCACCATCGAAACTCCTGTTGTAGGCAGGGAATTAGTGGTATTACTGCTTCCAAACTGTGACAGTGTTGAGTCCAAACACTTTTTAGGTACCATTGTAATTTCCTCATATGCAGTCTGGCATATGGAATTAGTAGTATGCAGGATGCCATGAAACCCAAGGCCTGCAGAATTTTTCTTGCAGGGAGTTGGGTTTTTGTTGCCATCAATTGAAAGTACTGAGTCAGTTGTCCCTGCTTGTCTGGCGTGAAATAAGCCATCTGGCCCATTGTACTTAAGTTGGCACCCACGAATATTATCTCTTGTGAGGGCACTAGTTTTGATTTCTTTTCATTTACTGTGTACCCTAGGGAAATTAGAAACCTTTTTACAAACACCAGATGCTTTAGAAGAATGTCCTTGCTCTCTGCTTGAATAAGACAGTCGTCCAGGTATGGATATATTTGAATTCCTTTTTGTCTGAAAAATGCAATTACTGGTGCCAGGCACTTTGTGAAGACCCTGGTTGCAGTAGATAAGCCAAAGGGCAGTGCAAAGAATTGGTAATGCATTGAACCAGCTATGAATCTGAGGTATCTTCTGCAATTCTGTCTGATAGGGACATGCAGGTATGCCTCTTTGAGGTCCAAAGTAACAAGCAAAGCCTTCTTGCCCAGCATGGGAAGAAGCTGCTGTAATGTCAACATTTTGAATTTCGGAACATCCAGGTAAGTATTTAGAGTAGAAAGGTCTAGTATTGGTCTCCAGGCTTTGTCCTTTCTGGGGACCAAGAAAAGTCTTGAGTAAAATCCTTGTCCCTGTTCCTGTTGTGGCACTTTTTGAATAGCTTTCATGTCCACGAGGGCTGTAATTTGTTTTTGTGCCTCTGCCCATTGATTTTGTGGCAGGTCTGGCATTCCTTTTAGCCTTGGTAAAGTGTTAAAGTGGAACCTGTAACTTTGAGACACAATATTCAGGACCCATTTGTCTTGGGTGATTATATGCCAATTTTAAGAGAAAAGTGCTAGTTTTCCCCCTAAGGGAGCTGCCAAAAGGTAAGTGCTTGGCATTCGAAGTAGGAAGTCAATGGGACTGTTTCTTGTAAAGCTGTGACTTTTCTTCACCTCCTTTTGGGGTTGAAGCACCCCACTGTCGTGGTCTGTAAGAGCCTTGGGGCTGAGATCTGCCTCTTTGTGGTCTGTCGGACACTGGAAAGGACCAATTCTTTGAAGGCCAATTTCTGCTAAATCGAGGTGGCTGTACCTGTAAGAAATCCTTCACTGTTTGCATAGATTTTGCTTATCCTCCATTTTCTTTAATACCTCTTCTGCCTTAACACCAAATAAAATATCCTGCTGTAAAGGAGCATCCAATAATTTCACCTTAACATGATCAGGTAAACCTTGTTCTTTTAACCAAGCATGCCTTTGAATCACAGATCCTGTAACTGCTGCTCTACAAGAAGTCTCTAATGAATCAAAACCACATTGTGAAGTATGTTTTACCATTTGTTCAGCTGCATGCAATAAATCCTGCATTTCCTTATAGTCAGGATGTTCTGAAAATGTAGTCATTTTTTGTTTTAACAGAGACATTAAATATTGTTGGTATTTAAGCATGTGAAACTGGCAATTTAAAGCTCTCACTGCTAAAGTTGCAGAAGTGTAAACTTTCTTTCCCCCATATGTCTAATGCTCTAGAATTCCTGTCAGAGGGAACTGGATTCTTAGCCGTGGAAGCCTTTACCCCTTTGGGACCTTGGGAAATAGATTCTGGGTCAGCAACAGGGTTTTTATAAAGAAATTTGTGAGAGTCAGGGACTCTGTAGTACCTGTCTGGCTTGACTGGAGCAGGGAGCAAAGAATCAGGATTTAAACTGGATTCAGAGAACACATCATCCACAATATCTATCACTGGCGGAATAGCAAGGGGTCTGTGCTGAGGTAATAAAAGAAAGTCTCTGAGCCTTTTCTTGGATTCTGACTAATCCTGGCCCTCCCAATGGAAATACTCCCTCATGGTATGTAAAGTTTCCCAAAAAAGAATAATCCTCAGGCGGAGAGGCTGAATGAATTGATTCTTCAGCATCTGAGTCCTCATACGGGGGTAAGGAGTATCCATGCTCTGAAGAGGAATCAGAAGAAATGGAAACCTGGTCAGAGGAATCATAGTCTGTATCCTGCCTAGGCCTTTTATCAGGAGGGGGATCGTGACCCCTGATCAGAGTAATTAAGTCTTCGGCCATTTTGAGCATCTGTTTTTTAGGCATGGAGGCCTGTCCAGGTGAATGCTGTACTTGCTTCTTTGTCTTTAATGGAGGCTTAGACTTGGCTGTAATTTTTATGGTAAGCTGTGAAGGTCTGAAAACACCCTCAGAAGCCGATGCCTGCTCAGCGGCTCCAGACCCATCTGAAGGGTTAGTTTCCATAGACCCAACACCTTCAGTATCCAGAGGCCTAGACATCTCCACGTGGGAGTCGTAGGCGGCCTGTGGCTCTGTGGTAGCGGGTGTCAGGGGCTGCGAAAGTGCCTCACTGAGAACTGGCAAACTGGCGACTGACCTAGAAGAGGCTTCATCATCAGTTGTGGACCTCGGATGCCTTTCCTTATCCTTTTCTTTGCATTTTTTTGTGTATTCCAGTCGTCGGTTGTTCCGATGGCATGGTATAATTAAACCTTCGGCCAAAGTAATGACAAGCAAAATCAAACTGACGTTTAATAGTGCGTTTGTTAAATCTAGCACAAAACCGACAACTAGTGACGTTGTGGTCTGGGCCTAGGCATAGAATACAGTAATAATGAAAACCCTTATGAGGTATTTGCTTCCCACAAGAAATACAATTATTAACTTTTACTGACATCGGCCTGAGGCAAGAAAAAGTTTCCCCAACCAGGTTCTTAGCTTTATTGAAGACTTTGGTTCTGAAATTCGAATTGAAAATCTCAGGAGTCAGCCGACCGGCACTTGCGAACTGCTTTTGCTTTGGGCACCGCGCGGCAAGAAAGACTGAAGAAAATGGTGTTGGCTGCATCTTATATGCCCCTGGCGCACTGACGTCAGGGAAGAAGCGACAGCAACCGACACCGGACCAAGACTTTGGAACTCTGGCCGACTGCGGGACCGCCTGATGGCAGGATAACCCAAGTGTAATGACTGCAGCAGTGAAACACGATGAACACCAATCATGTCAAACCCTTTTTGTCAAAGCTGAAAGCGCAGGTGCTGAAAATCTCTGTTTAAAATCTACTTGTCATACAACACTTCGGAACAATATCCTAGTCAAATATGCCAGAATCCTGACACAACTACCCAATCAGTTCTACTTCCTAATCCATTCCTTCCATAATCTCCATACAAAATTAAGACAGAGACAAGGTATCAACATTTCCACAAGTTATACAAATGACCAACAGTTTCCCCAGAATCAACTGATTCTATTACATTGAAGAAATACATATTCAGTGTCTTCAATCACAGCACGCCCAACAAAATAGTATTGCCATTTTGTAAACATCTTTTATTTTACACTGACTTTTACAGGTAATTTATTTAAGTACAACCTCCATAGGAAATCTCTCCACCCTAACAGTCATTTATATAGCAATCATCACCTCTTAACACTTTTGCTCTGAGAGTCAGAAAGTCCTCCATATACATCTATTAAATAAAAGTCATGCATCAGTTTGACATACCAAGAACACCAAGCATACCTCTCAACTTTTGCAGATTTTCACAGAATGTCCAGATGTTTGTCTCATTTTTTTTGGTGTGCTCCTCATCAAATTTGTGGTTTTCTGGGAAATCACTGAGGACTGAAATCACTTAATAAATACAGAAATTTGAGTTCCAGGCTTAATATCCTTAAAAACATGTTAACACAAATCCTGTTATTCTAACAAATTTCTAAGTTTATAAAAGCAATATATAAAACGTGCCCCTATTTGGGCCTCTGTTCCCCCATTATTTTAGGCTTTGGCTCAGATATCTTGTGCTAAGAGGTTGAGGGGTATGACACCAACATTCCTTTAAACTATGGTTAGACATTTTGATAAGAACCACCTATACTGGCATTCTTTCAAAATGGCATTCCCCCAGATATTTTTTTTATTTGCCAGTCTGAAAGGAACTCCAAAAATCCATGTACTCAGTGGAGAGAGTTCCCAAACAATTAATATCTTTGTTTTACACTTTAGTTCGTACCAAACAAAAATGTAAAGATACAAGAAACACCCATGAGCATAGTAAATTTAAGCCCCACTTTAACGGTATATTGTACAGTATACATAAATGTATTGGATTAATGTGCCAACTCCAACGAAAGAAAAAGGCAATGTGCATATTAAGTCTCATCCCTAACGCAGGAGTATATAAACAGGTACAAATAATGTACAGTTGTGTACACTTACCATAAATGTAATGTTCGAGTGTATTCACTGTTGCAGTCATCACACTTGGGTTATCTGCCTGCAGGTAGTCCTCAGTCGGCCCGAATACCAGAGACTTAGTATTTCTGCATCAGATGCTGTCGCTCCAGGACTGACGTCAGGTCATCAGGGGTATAAAAACAGGCAGCTTATGCCATTACATCAGTTTTTTTTGCCCCAAATCTCAGGAGCCCCCCAATAGGGAGCTAAGTTGTGGTGGGGGAAAACACCACCAGTAAAAAGTAAATACCAATACCAATACCCCTGAAAATGGGGGGGGGGTAGTAAAAGGCATAGAAAGTTTAGAGAGAGAGAGAGAGAGAGAGAGAAGGGGCTGGAGGGAGGGAAACCAGGACTGCAACAGTGAATACACTCGAACATCTACATTTATGGTAAGTGTATACAACTGTACCATGTTCTTCATGTTTCACTGTTGCAGTCATCACACTTGGGTAGATTCCCACAGCTGAAGAAGGGTGTAGGCAGTCAAGAAGAGTTAGGGCTGGCTAGGATGCCTTGCAGGACTGCTGTTGCAAAACCTGCCCTGGATTTGGAAAAGATAGGCAGGTGGTAATGCTTGGTGAAGGTGTGTACAAACCTCCAGGTAGCAGCTTCCAAGATGTCCCTGGTAGAGACTCCCCTGATAAATGCTGTAGAGGTAGAAGTTGCCCTAGTGGAATGTGTTCTGACCCCCTGAGGGGTTGGTTTCCCATGGTGCTTGTAGCAGAAATGGATGCAATGTGCTATCCTTTCGGAAACTACTTTGAAATGGCCATGCCCTCTGCCCCTGTTGCAAAGCTAATTAGTAACTGGTGAGATTTTCTGAAGGGCTTAGTCCTACCAAGGTAGAATCTGAGCTGTCTGTGCACGTCCAAGGAGTGCAGGATCCTTTCCCCTTTATTTTGAGGATTAGGGAAGAAGGAGGCAAATGGATAGATTGGTTGAGAGCCACACTGGACACCACTTTAGGCATAAAGGAAAGGTTAGTCCTGAGGGAAACCCTGTCAGCATGGAAAATAATGAAGGCTGCCACAGCCATAAGTGCTTGTAGCTCAGACACTGTTCTAGCTGAAGTGATGGCCAGAAGCAAGGCTGTTTTCCAAGAGAGGAATTTTAACTCTGCTGATGCTACAGGCTCAAAGGGGGGTAGCATGAGCTTTTCCAGTACAAAGTTAAGGTTCCAAGCAAGGGTGGGTGCTCTCCTTGGTGGCCTTAAGTTGTTTGCCCCTCTCAGGATCTGTTTGATAAGAGGGTGAGAGAAGAGAGGTGGCTCAGTGTTGTAATGAGATGAAATGGCAGAGGCATGGATCTTAATGGAGGAGAAGGATAGGCCTCTGTGAAGTAGATCTGCTAAGTAATCCAGGATTAGTGGCAGAGAGGGCAGAGTTGTGTCCTCTCCTTCAGATTGAATCCAGTAGCAGTACCTTTGCCACTTATCAGCATAACATTTCCTTGTACTGGGTCTTCTGACTTCAAGGATGACGTCCAGCACCTGCATGCTTAGGCTGGCTACTGGGGGATAATTCAATGAATAAGCCAGGCTGCAAGATTTAGGGTTTGCAGTTGCAGATGCAAGATCTGTCCCCCCCTGCTGAGAGAGCAGGGTTGGGTTCTGGTGTAGGTGCCAGGGTGGCACCGGTGTTATTGTGGCCAATCCGGGACAATCAGAATTGTCCTTGGTCTGTCCTGTCTTATCTTGAGCAATACTCTTGAGAGGAGGGTCAAAGGGGGAAAGACATAGATTGAGAGATTTACCCACTGGAAGGATAGGGTATCCACTTTCCAGGCCCTGCTGTGAGGTGTCCTGGTGCAGAATCTGCTGATCTGGTGATTGCAGGGGGAGGCAAAGAGATCCACCTCTGGGGTTCCCCATTTCTGAATCAGAAGGTTGAAGGTGCTGGGCTCTAGTTGCCACTCATGTGGGTTTAGGAGATTTCTGCTTAAATCGTCTGACAGTGAGTTTTGTTTGCCTGGCAGGAATTGAGCTTGCAGATGGACCTGCATGTCCAAGGCCATGTTCCACAGGGCCATGGCTAGCCTACAGAGAGGGTAGGAGTGGGTTCCCTTCTGGGTGTTGATGTACCACATAACCGTGGTGTTGTCTGTTTTTATTAGCAGGTATCCTGGTGAGAGTAGGGATCTGAAGGCTGTCAGAGTGTGCTGCACAGCTAGCATCTCTTTTTGGTTGATGTGTAGATGCATTAGACTTGGGCTCCAGTGGCCCTGAATGCACTTGCCGTCCATATGTGCCCCCCAGGCATAGTCTGATGCATCTGATGTTAGGGTCTGGGAGGCAGGGGGTTGGGTAAAGGGCAGTCCCTTGTTGTAGTTGCATGCTGCTGCCCACCAAAGAAACTCTGTCCTTAGATAAGGTAGTATGGGAATGACAGTTTCCAGGGCCTGAGAATGTTGGCACCAAAGACTTTTTAAGTACCATTGAAGTTTCCTCATATGCAGTCTGGCATATGGAATTAGTAGGATGCATGAGGGCATGAACTTTAGGGCCTGCAGGATTTTCCTTGCGGATAGCTGGGTTCTGTTGGCCATTTGAGTAAAACAGCCTGTCAGATAGGCTTGTTTTTCTAGAGTGAGGAATGCCATCTGTCCAAGCTTGCTCCCAGGAATACAATCTTTTGACTGGGGACTAGTTTTGATTTATTTTCATTGATGGTGTACCCCAGGGAGGTTATAAGGTTTTTTACAAATGTCGGGTGCTGCAACAGCATTTCCTGACTGTCTGTCTGAATCAGGCAGTCGTCCAAGTATGGGTAAATTTGAATATTTCTCTGTCTGCAGTAAGCAATGGCTGGAGCCAGGCATTTTGTGAATACTCTGGGAGCAGTGGATAAGCCAAATGGAAGTGCAGAGAACTGATAAAACATAGATCTCGCCCTGAAGTGTAGATATTTTCTGCATGACTCCCTTATAGGGATGTGCAGATAGGCTTCTTTTAAGTCTAGGTTGACTAACCAGCCATCTTTGGCAAGCATAGGTAGAAGCTGCTGCAGGGTGAGCATTTTGAATTTTTGGTACCACCAGAAAGGAGTTGAGAATTGGAAGATCTAGGATTGGGTGCCAAGTGCCCTCTTTTCTGGGTACCAGGAAAAATCTGGAATAGAATCCTTGACCTATCTGTTCTGCAGGAACAGGTTGAATTGCCCTTATAGAGAGCAGGGATAGGATTTGGTTTTGAGCCTCTTCCCACTAGTTTAGAGGGAGGTCTGCGAACCCTTTTGGGGTTGGCAGTGAGTGGAAGTAAAATTTGTTCCCCTGGGATACAATGTTGTGGACCCATCAGTCTTTGGTGATGGGAATCCAGTGTTTTACATGAAGAGCAAGTTTTCTTCCTAGGGGCACAAACAGTTGGGCAGAGGATGAGGGTGGAGTTTAGAAGTCACTGGGAATTCTTTCTGTAAGGGGGTGGTTTAGCACTCCCTGCTTTAGAGGTGGAGGCACTCCATTTCTTAGATCTCTGCATACCCTGAGACTGTAGTCTGGGGGTGGGGGTCTGTTTCCTCTGGGTCTAGTTTGAGATGGCCTTGAGGGAGCTGGAAAGGACACATGTTTCGAGGGGCAATGCCTACTGAATCTAGGAGGCTGTACTTGCAAGAATTCTTTGACTGTCTGCATAGATTTAGCTATTTCTTCCATCTTTTTAAGAACCCCTTCTGCTTTGGTGCCAAACAGATTGTCCTTGTTCAAAGGAGTGTCTAGTAACTTGGATTTGACATGATCTGGCAATGTCTGCTCCTTAAGCCAAGCATGCCTTCTCAGTACAGAACCAGTGACTGCTGCCCTGCAAGATGCTTCCAAGGCATCAAAGCCACACTGCAATGTATGCTTGCTGACTTGGCTTGCAGAATGCACAAGCTCTTGCAATTCTTTATTTTCTGCACAGTCTGTAAAGGTAGCTATTTTTTGCTTAAAAAGTTCCACAATATGTTGTTGGTACTTCAGCATGTGAAACTGACAATTCAGAGCCCTAATGGCAAGAGTTGCATAGGTATATACTTTCTTGGATCTAGGATGTTTGCTCGACTGAGCAAACAACCGAAATCCAAACGGCCGGGCATACTTATGTGAAAGTGCTTTTCACCGAAGAAGCACTTTTGCATAAGTATAACTGTTGCCAAGGCTGTACTATGGTGCGGGTAAGGGAAATTTCCCTTTTCCCCACTGTAGTGCGATCTCGGAGGGAGAATATTAAAGTAGGGGGTGTGTGGGGGGCACAGCCCCCCCACATGGGGGTGCAGGGGGGGGTGTAGCCCCCTTATACAAATGTAAATATAGTGTTTGTTTTTTTTTTGTCACATGCTTTAACGAAAGTGCTTTTTCGATAAAAGCGCTTCTGTTAAAGTGTGTTCAGGTTTTATGGATTCGGACATTTGCTCAGTTGAGCAAACGTCCTAGATCCACTTTCTTACCCCATCTGTCCAAATCTCTGGAATCCCTGTCTGAAGGAGTGGGATTCTTAGATGTAGTTGCCTTGATACCTTTACTCCCCTGGGAAATGATCTCTGGGTCAGCAGTAGGATTTTTGAAAATAAATTTGTGAGAGTCAGGTACTCTGTAGTACCTGTCTGGTTTCCTAGGGGCAGGGGGTAAAGTATCAGGAGTAAGACTGGATTCCATAAAGACATCATCAACAACTTCCAGGACTGCTGGTTTTGCTAAAGGCCTGTGTTGTGGCAAGTCTAGAAATTCTCTGAGTCACTTTTTGGACTGTGGATAGTCTTGGCATTCCCAGTGGAAATGCTCTCTTAAAGTACGTAAAGTTTCACCAAAAGAAAAATCCCTTGGAGGAGAGGCAGAGGGAATGGATTCCTCTGCATCAGTATCCTCATAAGCAGATAAGGGCATGTCTTCATAATCAGAAACCTCAGTCATCGGACTCTTGGTCTGTTGAAGCTGCTGGGGACTGGTCCCTTTTTCTCTTAGCAGGGGAAGGCTGACTTCCACTAATCAGCATAATAAGGTCTTCTGCCATTCTAAGCATTTTAATTTGTGGCAAGGGAGCATGTGCATGTACTTTGGTCATCGGTTTTCTAGGCGTAGTGTGTAGTCTTGGCCTTAGAAACTCGGTAGTTTTAGACAGAACTGAAGTAGTCAATTTGTGCCAAACATCGGTAGTGTGAAGAACTTCCTCAGAAGCCAGTGTCTGCTCAGAGGCTCCGGACCCATCCAAAGTAGAGACATCTGCTGGTTCCATAGTCAAAGAAGAGTCTCGTGGCATACAGGACTCTGAACAGGTCTCAGTAGAGGCCTGCGAATCCACTGAAGCGTGCATCAGGGGCTGCAAAAGCGCCTCACTGAGTACCAGCGAACTGGCGACTAGCTTAACGGAAGCATTGTCGGCAGCTTTGAACCTGTCTGGTCTGTCTCTGTCTTTATCCTTACGTTTTTTCAGAATATTGGTAGTCGGATGGCTTACCAAAGCCATTTCAGAATATGGAGATTGAGAACGAAAGAATTTACCGACAATAAGGGCCCAACGATGAATGGTTCGGGTGTTGAACAAGGCACAAAACTGACAGCGAGGTACGTCTTGGTCTAGGCCTAGACAGGTGATGCAGTAAGAATGAAAATCTCGGTGTAGTATTTGCTTTCCACAGGCAAGACAATTATTTCTGACATCAGTTAGAGCAAGAGAAAAGGATCCCCAGTGGGGTACTTAGCTTTAGAAGACTTCAGGATGATTCAATTCGTAAACGAAAACTCACGTAGTGGCCGACCAGCACTTGCAAACTGCTTCTGCTTTGGGCTCCTCGGCAAGAAAGAAAGATGTAATTGCATCGGTTGCCTGTTTTTATACCCCTGACCGCCTTATGTCAGTCCTGGAGTGACAGCATCCGACGCAGAAATACTAGGTCTCTGGTATTCGGGCTGACTAAGTGCTACCTACAGGCAGATAACCCAAGTGTGATAACTGCAACAGTGAAACATAAAGAACATCTACACATCTTCTATAAGGTACCATTAAAAAGGTAAACCATTTATTAAATGACAACTTATATGTTGACCAAAATAGATTTCATCCTGTTCACTATTTGCAGTCACTGATTTTCTACACTCAGGCATCAAATAATATACTAAGAATAGTGATCTGGGTGTGTGGAAAAGTATTCCAGAAATTGAATCCAGAAATCTGAAACCTGCATTATTTTCCATGTTCAGCTGTAGTAAATGAGACTTTAATGTCTTTGTACAGTACAAACTGGTATCGCCATCCAAAGATGGCTATAATGCTACCACCATCTGCATTATATAGAAATGTGGGGACAGGAACTCCATGTAATAACCATACAGGTTTCTTCAGTTGTACCATAGTGGTAGCAATATAGCATTGATAACAAGACTGAAAAGGAAACTACTCAGGGGACATCTCTGAAGTGCCCCTCTGTCCAATGCAAGCAAACACCATTTTGCTAATAGCTTGCCCCTCTATGATAATAAATGGATTGAATGCATAACAAAAACTAAATACAATCATCACAATCATCACACAGTCAGAAAATGTGCCACTCTGTGGCAAGCTCTAAGTGGCCAAGTGCCTCACAAATGTTACAGGACAGTAGGTATGCCGCCCCTTTATCTAACTAAATAAACTCAGCTGCATCTTTAACCAGCAGCAACATGTCTTGAGATCAAGTACCTCGTATACCATCAGCCATTATCAGACAATAAATCATGAATCCCAGAACTACCTCATAAATTTAACATTTTCATAAAAAATTTGTAGCCATCATGCATAAGGCAAAAAGATGTCAATTACTAATTCCTCCTTTTACCATATGAATGTGATAATTATATCCACCATATTGACAGAGGCAATCTCACAAGCTAATCATCCATTTAAAATAGCTGCAAAACAATTTTTCATTGCAGGAGATAAGGTCATATAAAAATCACAACTGGAATGCTGTCAACATTGACTTACTGTAACACACTATCCAACTCAGCCATAATAATGGATGAATCCAATCTGCCCCTAACACTAAAACTGAATACTGCATTTAACACATTAGCCTTGTCTAACCACACTCTCCCTTCTGCATCTTCCAAGCCCTTGAATACATATTTTTTTCACGGTAACTAAATTTACCAAGTAAGAAGGTAGCCATCTCCTTTTTGCCACAAAGAATGAGGTATTGCCTAGTTAATAAAATACACATATTTTTGTCATTCGGCGTTTAAAGCTCCCTTTTCTTCATGTACCACCAGGTAATATCATTACAAAGTAGCACATTTACTTGCCTCAGTTCCTCTCCATTGAAGTTGGAAAAACTTTCCTCTTTTATTTTCCCACCTACAACAATCAGTCTGGAATTTGATTTTAAAAGACACCCACCAAATACTCCAAGTATTAT
Organism: Protopterus annectens; assembly: GCF_019279795.1. Taxonomy (NCBI): domain Eukaryota; kingdom Metazoa; phylum Chordata; order Ceratodontiformes; family Protopteridae; genus Protopterus; species Protopterus annectens. The sequence continues at coordinate 1,573,161,245 of NC_056731.1, read as the reverse complement.
AGCAAAATCTCATACTCCATTGATCATTCCACTGAGTCTGAATATGACTTGTCCAAGGCACCTCAGTCACCCAAAAGGCCACAAGTCTCTTTAAACATTTGCCCAAAAGGAATCAAGCAAGTGCCAAAGCCATGAGTCTCCCATACAGCATAAGGAACTGAAAAAAAACACATCCAAAATGGTCTCCTTTTCACTTCAGAAAGGGAACAATAATCCATTACATAATCAGTTTCAGAACATATTTTTCCCCTGTGATATGTGAAACCATGAGACCTACCCAATCATAAACTGCCAGCAACTAATAATTATTTACAGATCTTCACAACTTTCCTTATTATTACACTTTTTACATAGATCACAATTAAAATCACCTACTACAAGAATATGCATGTTCACTGACAAAAAATATTTTACATCTTCAGACAACTGTATTTATCTGAACCAAGCATATACTTGTAAAGTATTATTAATTTGTATTCAGCCCCGTATAAGCAGATATCTACAATGAGACGCCTACCATCTCTTAATAACTATGACATCCAGAAGCTGTGCATGTTTATCCCTGAAAAGAATAGCATCCTCCACAAACAATGGTCTACAACAACAGGCTAAATGAATTAAATCATTTCACAGAATTTCATATTGATGTCTTTGCAGTCAAGTCACAAAATGAAAATCTTCTTTTTGGTCCACACATCAGCAGAGTATTGCCAACCTCCTGGCATCATCAACAAAACTGGAATGCATAAGAATATAAAGGCTAGTCATTTCCCCACAGATTTAATTAACATATTTACTGCCTAACTTTTTTCTTACTTTTCTGCATATTTTTTTCTCAAAGTATACACCTTGCAGAAGGTTTTGCATCTTACCAAGAGTCATCAGTAGTATATACTCTACAGAGAGTTCTAGACATGGTGCTGAATTGCACAGAGCATCTCTGTTATCAGTTGTTGATGCCCCAGGTGGTTGTATCACAATATGTGGTACTATCTGAATTACCTGTCTAAGAGCCATACAACTAAGGGGCATTTGTTGTTAGAGGAACATCAGAAGTACAACTACAATGTCAGTGTGCTCAAGATATATGAACAACAGAATTTCCTTAACACACTATTATACAGGATAACTTTCTCTTTGCTGCAGGGCTCATTCATAGCCTTGGTTGTGCTAGTAAGTTTTCATATGGGCTATGTTATCAAGTTCTTTCATCATGGATACTGCCATGTCCGATGTTGGGGAACTGTGTGATCCCCATGATAATGGCAATAAATTCCCCAAATAGTCAGGGGTCACATTGTCAGTGAAAGACACTAATAATGTGATGGCCACTTCCCCTTCCACTTCCATAGACACATTTCTGCCTGTGCAACCCATCCCTCTGACACAGTATGCCACAGTAAGAAAGGACAGTTTATGGCCAGCACATCAGCATAAGGAGCACTCTAATGTCCACTAGTAGAACCACAGTTGGTTGCCACTAGCTCCACTGAGCAGGAAAAGGATATGAAAAGTCAGCGTACTGATGGGTGGCCATGCCATGGATGTTTCTCCTCCTCTTGCCAAAAAGGGCCCTAGCTCATATATTTGACTAAGTTCAATAAACTGGTTACTAAAAAAATGAAATAAATGGCTCTGCCTTTTCAGTTCAAGGAACCAGTTTTCAGTGAAACAGAATGAAAAAAGAATGCAGGAAAAAAAAGGGGGTCTAATTGCTAATCACTCAGTAAAACAGAAGACCCATAGAAAAAAATACATATCTTTGCAGCCTACTTTTTCAGTTGATTGTACGGTTCCACACCACAGTCATCTATGAACTTACTGTATCTGAGTTTTCTGTATTTAAAAAAAAAGTGCAGATTAAGCCTATCAGTGTAGTAAAACATACTTTTTAAACTGAGATGTTTGAGATTTAAATCAATCTTCCCATGCGCTGCAATGCAGTTAACAGAATATAAATGTTTTTGCACATAGGCATTTGAATATGATCTTCAGAAATACCATACAAATCATTTTGTTGTATTTACAATCTGGTCTATTTAACTCAAAAATGTAACGTAATTGTTCTGCCCCACAATTAATAATAGTCATTTGTTAACTGGGAAGGCCATTGGACACATAGCCCTTTTCGAAGGCAACTTGGGAGCACTGTCTAGTTAAGTGACTTGCACAAAGTCACACAGCAGGCTGAGGGAATCAAACCCTCTACCACAGGAACTACTGCTCACAGCCTTAATCCATTGTACCAACTTCCACACATGCAGTTGTAGTACTAACTCTAGCCTAACTCATCTCTTTGCAATGCATGGATATAATTGTAACACATTGCAAATTCAACAATACCTTTGTCGTTCGGCCTCGGTGCCTGCATAAAAGAACTATTTAGGTATATTAACCTGTTACAGTACAACAAGTCCTGTTCTGCAGCTCCTATTATTTTTGATCTACAAAACATTTTTAAAAAGTTAGAAAATATCTGCAAGAAAATCAGTTTTAACCTGCTGAACATAAATATAAACATTTTCCAATATGTGGAGGGATCATGGAAGTTTGCTAATACTTGGACAAGGCACAATACCCTGCATCCCAGAATGTCCAGCAGGAACTGCTAAAACAGTATGGGGTTCCAGGGCTACTATTACATGATGTTTAGCCCATACATTTGAGGGATGTCAATCATGTAAACATTCTTCTTGTTAAGTTAAATATACAAGCTGGGTGCAGTAGGATATGTTCTTTCTTCTCCTCATATTTGTGATTTTCATGGGCAGGATATCAAGGTACAGACAAGGTCTGGACAGCATCTAAATAGGGTGTGCATGGGCAGCATCTTTGTAATTTACAGATGAAGTTGTCCTATTTGCTTCAACTGCTGGTGATCTTCAGTGTGCAAAGCAAAGATTCAATGCTGTGTGCAAAGAGGACAGAATGAAAATCTGTGCCTCCCAATCAGAAAGCATTGTTGTCTCCCTGAGAAAAGTTGCCTGTGCTGTGCAGCTGATGGTATCAGGAGACTCATCAACAAGTAAGTACAGTAGTAAGAGTACTATAGGTGTTGTCTAAGACTGTGGTGATGAGGCAAGAGCTGAGATATATGATGACGCTCTCAACTTACTGGTCAATCAATGCTCCCATGCTCACCTAGGCTCATAAGCTGTGAAAAGAGACACTGAATAATAAAACCGTAGATTCAAATGGCAGAAACTGGTCTTCTTTGCAGGTTAGTAAAACTCAATCTCTGTGCCAGGGGTCAAATGAAGTGGCTTGGCTTGGGTATTCTTGAAAGTACCTCCCATGGGAGGTATACAGGCAGAGTTTACTGGAAGTAGGCCCTAATTCAAACAAAAAACACAATGGAGAGATTGTATCTCTTAATAGATGGTAGCAGCCATGGATCCCATACAAAGATACTGAGACTGTTTTTAGGGGGGAGGATACAGATGTCTGGTCTACCTTTCTCAACTTGTTGTCAGAATGGCCTTCCCCAGGATAAGTAGTTTAGAAAACAGATGGATGTACAATTCACTTTTTAAATCTCCTTTACTACCAACAATGAAAATCTAAAATTTAAAAGTGAATATCTGCAGCTTACAATACTTCCCTTCAATGAGCTGAGTTAACTGCATGACATTGTACTGGAGCGCTGATACTTTGCTTCTGCATGTGGTAACAAGAACTACAGACTTCTTACATCTACTGTTAATATCTAACTATTGGCAAATGTTGATGTCTTTTATGCAAATTAATGGAGTGCAGCTCTGAACTATGGCAAAACATAATCAAATAGTGAGATAGCTCAATTTTATAACCTTGCAGAAGACATCTACATAAAATCAAAATAGAGATTACTTGATGCAATGTCATTATAAGTAAAGTCTGAGTGATGAGTCTGTGGCATTATAATACTGCTAGAAAAGCTCTTTTTAAAATAAATAGAATGTCTAATGAAATTCCTATCATGTTCAAAAAAATTAAAATAGCCTGAAACTATAAGCTATCAGAGTTTACATTTTTAGAGGCTTCAGTTGGAACAATTCATGATCATTGATAGATTCTAAAAGGGAACGTATATTAATTAGAAGTGAGGCCACAGATGTCTCTGTACACATTGAATGTTTGATGCAAAAAGCTGAGTCATTCTCATAAAATAACAGCTGAATAGTGAAGCCAACTTAAAGCAGGCATGTTCACTTACCGGCAATTCAAGACTAAACTGACATCTCAGACAGGCAATTGGATTTCCAGCTGTAGTAGAAAAGGTCCTACTTGAGACTGTGACAACAACAGACACCACAACTGAAAATATCAAATGAAAAGCCAGAATGTGGCTTTTCCTGAAAGAATATTTTGAATGGTAGGCAAGTGTCCCTGGATCACTCTGCAGACATACACTAACTTTATATATGGACAGCTCAGAATAAAGGAAATGCTTATTCTCTAAGGAAACCAAGTATTTTCAACTCTCCGGGGGACTCACCAAGATTTAGATCATTAATGACATGAGAAGTGGTCTGTTAACAATGGTCTTAAAAAGAAACTGCTAGTGAAATATTAGCAGCCTCCTTTTATTTCCAAATAAACTACCTCTTATCCCTGAAATTTTAGACTGAGAACAAATTTAACACCTTGGAAGATGCAACTCTGAACAAAAATGCTTGGCAGATTATCCTTAAATGCATTTACTAAAGCAATGCTGACTGGAAGATTTGCATGTTTTGTTATCCTTAATATTACCTGATATGGACTGATTTGTCAAATATTAGTTTTCTGGCACAACGACAACAGAAAGCTGGTTCTATAATTTATATAAGCTTTTAAAGAGGGTGGTATCAGTATAGACTCTAGAACATTGCTAGACATGAAAGATATTGTGAGTTAAAAAATATATTGGCCCAGGGACCAATATGAAGGAGTAGCTCTGTTCCTCTAATATATACTTTTTATTAACCTTTTCTTCTATCATTCAGACATTTTATATCTTAGTTCTAAAAACTGAATTGTCTTAAAGGAGTGATTGTAACTAAACTCCTGTGATGCCTGAAAACTATAAATATACATTTGATCAATTCCCAAATCTTTTGTTCCCTCAGCATTTTCCAGCATTAAGACTTCTTTAGAAATATCTCATGAAATGGTAAGCCAGAAATGCTATGGTTCCTGACAATACTTCAAAAATAAATAACTCACTTGAAATTTAAAATGTAAAAAAATCTGTATTTTACACTGTTCTACTCAAACTTCTTAAAGAAATGTGAAATACAATAACAAGTGTGACATAACGTTAAAGCCAGATCTGTCTGTGAAAAGAAAAAAATAAGCATCTGCCAAAATCTCTCAAAATACTGAATTACCAAGAGTACAACTCCACAACAGGAAAATCGAAATTGACTTATTAAAACATAATTTCTTTGAGTGTCTATAAACAGAATGCCTCCAAAACATTCATTGCTTATTTCTCAGACAAACACAAAGCCTGTGACATAGAAATAGAGCTTGGAAAATAACAGTAGAATAAATGACTTAAAGAAGGAATGGAAAATAAAGATACTATAGCATTTCTTAAAAACACTTCCTTCAGGTACTACATTAATGGTTATCTACATCGCTGAATTTTTCAAATTCTCACAGAGCTTTAAACCCTTCATCAGTTAAGAAAAATAAACCAAAACAAACACTAGCCTATTTATTAATGTACTAATGTACAAAGAAAGACAATTTGTACTTCAAGCCGCCAATGAGTACCTGCAGGCTATTTTATTAATCTGCTATACCAGAACTGTATATCATTACTCAGAAACAGTTACAGAACAAAGAAAATACTTTATCTGTAAAAAAAGGGTTGTACAGCAATGACATAAAAAGTATATTTTGATGTATTGCATTAAGATGCACAATATAGCAAAACAATTTAGAGTTCCATACACCATATGGTGCTAATGCATTTTTACAAGAAACAGAAAGAAAACATCTTACAAAAATCAAGCTTCTATAGTAAAATATATTTTTAATAATAGTGATACAGTCATGATACCTAGTACTAAAGAGGAAAAAATGCTGCAAAACCATAGACCTTCAAATAAAGAAAATGAACCCTGAGCAAGATAAATACACTTCATGTCTACCTCTGGTAGAAAGAAAACAGCTGATTGTTATAGTTTTCACAACTGAAATGGATGCAGATTTTTGTTTAAACTATGACCCTGACTCCAAAAGATTTAAGAGCAGGCTGACAGCAGGTGTTTTGGGATCTGCTCCCTGTAGTAAGTTTGTTTATACAAAGGCTTTACGCTGAATTAAGTCACTTATACTGAGAGCAGGTCTTTCAGAAATCAGAGCAGACTTACACTGAGAGCAACTCTTTTGTAATCTGGCCCTATGTCTCCTTATACAGGAACCTCATCAGAAATGGACTACAACCCAACTTCGTACCAAGTTTTCACAAGTAGTCCAAATACTAAAGAAAGTTTAGTCCCCTCCTTTTCTTCTTAACATATTCCATTATTGTAATAAGCTCACATAAACTCCTTGATTTCCTGTCTTTGGTTTACTAGGCTGTGAATTGCATTATGGTTTAAGCCACAAAAGGACACGCCACAGAGACCTCAACCTCATTACCACAATCAACAGAACGTGCTGGATGGACAGGTTCATAACCCAGAGACTGCTCATGCTATGGAATAGGCTTCCCATACATGTCAAACAGAGAACCTCACTGGCTCTCTTCAAGAGAAATCTTGATGAGTAGATGGGAAATAGAAAATTCATCCCAGGGATCACTCCAGTGGTTCTACTTGACAGAGGCACTGGAAACTAAGGTTGTGTGGCACGATGCCAGGGTAATCATATGGGCTAGGCTTGTAAAGGCTCCAGGGCCATTAGCCAAGTACACACCTATGAACCTATGAACCTATATGTACTTCTTTGTTTTTCATGTGTCTTACATTGGACACACATTTTTAATTAACAGATCAAACTTTCATGTCTCACTTACTGATATACAATTGACTTAAGCAGGAAATAAAAAAGGCCCCACCAGCTGAAACCAAAGACTAATAATAAAAAATCAGCCAGTTGTCATCAAGAAGCTCCATTAATCCAAAAGTTAAGTTTCATCCTAATTTTATTACAGATATTTTATTGTATTTTTGTGTGGGTGTAAATATTTTATGTATGTGAGCCTTTCAATGACAGATATCATGTGATCAATTTACAATGATGTTTTTGGTTGGACATTATTTAAATACATTGTAAATGTTTTATAGACTGTTGTGATTTTTGGATTAATAAAGCTTCTTGATGACAACCAGCTGATTTTTGTACCTTAAATAGGAATTACATTTAATTATTTTGCTGATTGAGCTGATGGTTACAACAAGCTCTAGAAGCATATGGTTACAACAAGCTCTAGAATTCTTTATAGGTATTAAGCAACTTCTTACTAGATTTATATCCATGCCAAGTTCAACATTTTACAAGGAGTGGAAGAAAGTTGCCATCACTGTACAATTTGTTAATATCAGTATACAAATGCTGTAAATACTTACTTAATTTTATAATTATATACTTTTTGAAAGAGTGAATAACTTCTTGTTTAAGTACCTTTAAAGTTTAAATATTGTAGTCAAGCATAAGACTTTTCCATACAGAATGAAAAATATAATTTTACAATTCTTCTTTTACAAGAAATTCAGCTTAAAAGAGCTAACATTTGGGTTCCTCTTATTTAAGAACTGGACAATGTCTTTGTTAACCAGCTGTACTAAACCATCAAATAGGGGAGTGACCACAGTTTTAGTGTAATATGCAGCTAGTATTCTAAAACAAATCTGAAAATAATACAACATGAAATGGTTACTGATGATGTTTACAACTATAATAAAATAAGAACAAAGGCTTAACTTGCAAAAGTTAATAATAATTTACGTGACTTGCTCTATGAGTCTGCATGTCACTACTACTTACACTCAAGAGGAAAAAAATGAAAAACATCTGGTTACAGACTTAGTACTAGACAAGAATGAGTAGATGGATTACAATTGATGGTCACAAACCATCACACCCCTGACCAGTGAATTACATACAGTCTCTACAAATGTGTATTTTTGAAGAGGGGAGTCCTCTAGCTCCTCTACATGGGGGCTATGCCCCATACAGCTCTGCATCCCCAAATATTACTATGAGATTGCACAACATGGGAGATAAAGGAAAACTGCATTAGTACCACTGTTCAGCAATACTGCTCTATGAAAAGCAAAGATTTCAATGAAATGGGAATAAATGAAGCATAACCAATGATTTCTGTTTCAACAAAACTCTGGTAGACCAGCTGGACAGATTCCTAAGAAATATGGATTTATTCAGTGACACAAACATAAGTAAGGTAATATGAAATCATAGTCCATGGAAGTAAATAATGATTGATGTTTTATAAAGACAAAAACTCCTTTAAATCCCCACCTGTCATAGAAAAGAGTAAGCAACATCTTTAAGACATTTAGTTTATATCAATTTCTGCATACTAAGCAAGCAATAATGCCTAAAGTACAGTTTTGTACCTACCATAAATGTAGATGTTCGAGTGCTAATACAGCTGCAGTCATAACAGATGGGTTCTCCTGCCGTCAGGCAGGTCCTCGGTCGGCCGAATTCCAAAGTCTAGGTCCGGCGTCGGTTGTCGTCGCTTCTTCCCTGACGTCAGTGCGACAGGGGTATAAGAGAACCAGCCGACACCATTTTATTCAGTTTTTCTTGCCCCAGATGTCAGGTGCCCCCAGAAGGAAGGCAATACATAAATTTGTGTAATAAAACAATGCAAAATAATCAAAATACAGTAGTTGCAAGCAAATACACCATAAATGAATACCCCAATCAGGATGTATGAGGAGGTGTTAGCCAATAGGCCTGTCCCAAGAGGGGAAGGAGGGAGGGAAACCTGGACTGCAGCTGTATTAGCACTCTAACATCTACATTTATGGTAGGTACAAAACTGTACTATGTTCATCGTGCATACAGCTGCAGTCATAACAGATGGGTAGAATCCCAAAGCTAAGAAAGGGGTGGTAGGCACTAGGTGGAACTAGGAGGAGCCAGGATGCCCTGCAAGACTGCAGTGGCAAAGCCTGCTCTAGTTTTGGAGTATAATGGTAGGTGGTAGTGCTTGGAGAAGGTATGCACAGAACTCCAAGTGGCTGCTTCCAAAATATCTTTGGTAGGAACTCCTCTGAGGAAAGCTGCGGAGGTAGCTGTGGTCCTTGTGGAGTGAGATCTGATGACTGTAGGTACAGTTTTGCCATGAAAAGAATAGCAAAAACGTATGCAGTGGGCTATCCATTTTGAGATTGTCTGTTTGGAAATTGGCTTTCCTTGAGCTCCTACAGCATAGGACACAAAGAGCTGTTCTGATTTCCTGAAAGGCTTTGTTCTGTCCAAATAATAACGCAGTTGTCTGTGGATGTCCAAGGAATGCAGTAATCTCTCCCCTTTGTTTTGAGGATTAGGATAAAAGGTAGGTAAGTGTATGGCCTGATTCAAAGCTACCCTGGATACCACTTTAGGCATAAAGGACGGGTTGGTTCGTAAGGAAACTCTGTCCTGATGGAAGATGATAAAAGGCTGCACAGCCATGAGAGCTTGTAGTTCTGAAACTCTATGAGCTGAGGTAATAGCCAGAAGGAAAGCTGTTTTCCAGGACAAATATTGCAAATCTGATGAGGCAGCTGGCTCAAAGGGAGGCAAGGTCAGCTTTTCCAGAATGAAATTGAGATCCCAAGCAGGTATTGGTTGCTTCCTTGGGGGTCTTAGATTTTTAGCCCCTCTGAGGAACTGTCTTAAGAGAGGGTGAGAGAATAAGGGTGGATCAGTGTTGTATTCTGCAGAAATGGCTGAGGCATGGATTTTGATGGAGGAGAATGAAAGTCTACTGCTTAGCAGCTCAGCTAGATACTGTAGTATTTGAGGTAAATTCAGTTTTCTGGGATCCTGGCCCTTTTTCTCATTCCAGACACAAAACCGTTTCCATTTTGCAGAGTAAGCTTTTCTAGTTGATGGCCTTCTGGCCTCCAAAATGACATCCTGCACCTCCTTGGAGAGTAGGGTCTGTTGTGATGCTAAGGAATCTTCCATGCGGCTAGATTGAGTGTTTTTAGCTGACTGTGAAGAGTTTTGAAGCTGTGCTGAGTCAGGAGAAGAGGCATTAGAGGCAGGGTCCATGGTGGGGAATGCATCAGACTCCTCAGGAGTGGGTACCAGTGTTGTCTTGGCCAGTCTGGAGCAATGAGAATCATCTTTGGTCTGTCTTCTCTGGTTTTCAGTAGAACTTTGGGCAGCAGAGGAAGAGGTGGGAAGGCATAAACTGTCATTGATGTCCAACTGAAAGAGAGAGCATCCACTCTCCAGGCCTTTGGATGAAAAAACCTTGAGCAGAATTTTGTCAATTGGTGATTTTTGTGGGAGGCAAAGAGATCGATGTCTGGCCTTCCCCATGCTTGGATTATTTCTGTAAAAACTTTTGGATGCAACTTCCATTTGTGTGGATCTGTCATATTTCTGCTTAGGTTGTCTGCCAGCGTGTTTTCCTTGCCTGGCAGGTACTGTGCTTGTAGTTCGATTTGTAAGTCCATGGCCCTGTTCCAAAGTGACATGGCCAGTCTGCATAGGGGGTATGAATGCATTCCTCCCTGCTTGCTTATGTACCACATAACTGTGGTGTTGTCCGTTCTTATCAATAGTTGACCTGGTTGCAGAAGGTCTTTGAAAGCTATAATAGCATTTATTACTGCTAGCATTTCCTTTTGATTGATGTAAAGGTGCTTTTCTTTTTGGGACCATTTGCCCTGAATGCACCGATCTGTCATGTGCGCCCCCCAGGCATAGTCCGAGGCATCTGTTGTGATGACTTGATTTGCTTGAGGCTTGCTGAATGGAAGACGTGTGTTTGTTTGGCATGCTTGAGCCCACCACAGAAATTCCTTTTGTAGACATGGAATTAGTGGTATTATTGTTTCCAAACTGTGGCTGTGTTGAGACCATAGGTTTTTCAGGTACCATTGAAGTTTCCTGATATGCAGCTTTGCACATGGGATTAGTAAGATGCAAGATGCCATGAATCCCAGAGCCTGCAGGATTTTCCTTGCAGTCAGCCTGGTGCAATTTGCTAGTGCTCTGAAGTATTGAGTTAGTTGCCCCTGCTTCTCTGGCATGAGGTAAGCCATTTGGGTGTTTGTGTCCAAGTTGGCACCCAGGAAAATTATCTTCCAAGAGGGTATTAGCCTTGATTTCTTTTTGTTGACTGTGTATCCCAGAGAGTTCAACAACCTTATTACGTAAGCCAGATGTTTCAGAAGAATGTGCTTGCTGTCCACTTGGATCAGGCAGTCATCCAAATAGGGGTATATTCGTATCCCTTGAAGTCTGCAGTAGGCAATTACTGATGCCAGGCATTTCGTGAATACTCTGGGCGCAGTAGATAAGCCAAAGGGCAATGCAGAGAATTGATAATGGGTTGAACCTGCAAGAAATCTGAGGTATCTTCTGCAATTTTGTCTGATTGGGACATGCAGGTATGCCTCCTTGAGGTCCAATGTTACCAGCCAAGACTCCTTGCCCAGCATGGGAAGAAGCTGCTGAAGAGTGAGCATCTTGAATTTTGGTACGAGTAGAAATGTGTTTAGAATGGATAGGTCCAAAATAGGTCTCCAATCTTTTCCTTTCCTTGGTACCAGGAATAGTCTGGAATAAAAAACTTGACCTTGTTCGTGCATAGGTACCTCTTGAATCGCTTTCATGTCTATGAGATCTGTAATTTGCTTTTGTGCCTCTGCCCTTTGATTGTGTGGCAGGTTCGGCATGCCTCTCATTTTTGGAAGGGTGTGAAAATGGAATCTGTAACCTCTGTTTATAATGTCCAGGATCCATTTGTCTTTTGTGACAATATGCCAAATTTTTGAAAATAATGCCAGTTTTCCTCCTAAGGGGGCTGCCATTTGAGTCTTGCTTGGCATGCAAAGGGGAAAGTCATTGGGTTTGCTTTCTGAATGATTGCGAGTTATCCTCACCACCTCTTTGTGTAGGAGCTTGCCATTGTCTGCCTCTAAACGATCCTTGGGATTGTCCTCTGCCCCTCGGGCACCTGTATCTACCTCTTTGGGATCTGTCCCTGGCTGGAAAGGACCAATTTTTGGAAGGCCAATTTCTACTGAAACGTGGCGGTTGTACCTGTAGAAACTCCTTCACAGTTTGCATTGATTTAGCCTTTTCCTCCATTTTCCTTAATACCTCCTCAGCATTAGCACCAAATAATACATCCTTTTGTAGAGGGGCATCTAGTAATTTAGCCTTGACATGATCAGGCAAGGTTTGTTCCTTGAGCCAGGCATGTCTACGTATGACTGATCCTGTAACAGCAGCTCTACATGAGGCCTCTAGAGCATCAAAACCACATTGTAAGGTATGCTTACCCACTTGTTCTGCACTATGCATCAAATCCTGCAACTCCTTCAAGTCTGGTTGTTCAGGTTGTGACATTTTACTTTTCAATTGTGATAACAAAAACTGTTGGTATTTTAGCATATGGAATTGGCAGTTTAAGGCCCTCATGGTTAAGGTAGCCGAGGTATATACCTTTTTTCCCCCACCTTTCTAAGGATCTGGAATCTCTCTCGGACGGTAATGGATTTTTAGCAGTAGAGGCCTTAATTCCCTTGGGGCCCTGTGAGATGGTTTCTGGGTCAGCAGCATGGCTTTTGTATAGAAATTGGTGTGAGTCAGGAACCCTGTAGTACCTGTCAGGCTTGACTGGGGCTGGATGCAGAGAATCCGGGTTAAGGCAGGCCTCCGAGTAAACATCATCTAGGATGTCCAAGACAGGAGGTATAGCCAGAGGCCTGTGCTGAGGTAGCAAGAGAAATTCCCTAAGCCTTTTCTTGGAATCTGAATAATCTTGGCCTTCCCAGTGGAAGTGTTCCCTTAAGGTATGCAAATTTTCCCCGAATGAGTAATCCTCTGGGGGGGGGATACAGAAGGAATGGACTCCTCTGCATCAGAGTCTTCAAAAGGGGAGTAAGAATGTTCCTGATCATCAGAGTGCTCTGAAATAATGGAGCCCTGATCAGAGGAGGGGGATTCTTCCTCCACTCTGGGCCTTTTGTCCGGTGGGGGTTGAGAACCCCTGATAAGAGTAATTAAATCCTCAGCCATTTTAAGCATCTGTTTTTTAGGCATGGGGCCTGGAGAAGGGCCCTGTGTAGCCTGTCTCTTAGAATGCATGGCTGCTTTAGACTTAGTGAAAGCCTTGATGGAAAAGGAAGAGGAAGGTCTGAAGACACCTTGAGTGGAGGTAGACCTGTCCACATTGTGAGGTTCAACGCCAAGAGTGGCTTCGGTATCTGTAGTTGGGGTGTGGGCCGAGGAGCCTGCGACCTCGGGCACAGGAGACACCGCCAATGAAGTGTCGTCAGTAGTCAGGGGCTGCATAGGCGCCTCGCTGAGAACCAGACCACTTGTAGTCGGCTTTGGCGTGGTGTCGGTAGAGGCCGCGGACCTCATGTGTCGGTCCTTATCTTTGCGTTTTTTAGACAAAACTGGAGTCGGAGTATCCGATGACATAATATAGTTAAATGTTTTTCCAAAATAATGCTGGGCGAACTCCACCCGACGCTTAATAGTGCGTTTATTGAATGTAGCACAAAAGCGGCAGACCGAGACGTCGTGGTCTGGGCCTAAACAAGGTATACAGAGGGAATGGAAATCCTTATGCGGTATTTGCTTCCCACATGAAATACAATTGTTAACTTTGTCTGACATCGGTCTGAGGCAAGAAAAGTTTCCCCAATGGGGTACTTAGCTTTCAAGAAGACTTCGGTTTCAAAAGTTTTCGTAATTTCAGGAGCTGGCCGACCGGCACTTACGAACTGCTTCTGCTTCGGGCATCGCGTGGCAAGAAAGACTGAATAAAATGGTGTTGGCTGGTTCTTTTATACCCCTGTCACACTGATGTCAGGGAAGAAGCGACGACAACCGACGCTGGACCTAGACTTTGGAATTCGGCCGACCGAGGACCCGCCTGACGGCAGGAGAACCCATCTGTTATGACTGCAGCTGTATGCACGATGAACATCACAGTTTGTGTTATTGTGGAAATATTGCCTGCCCAGGGTGTTCTTAGGCCTGAAGCTTCAGGTGGAGGGCCTTTACACCTCTAGAAGGGCATTATTTCCACAATAACAAATAGCCTGGAGGTTATTATTGCTCTTAAAGAATGGGCTGTATGCAAAATTGTTGTGTTTTACTTAGTTATTTTTTATTACTATATTTTTACATATTTTTGATGTAAAATAGTTGCTCCGCCTAATGTTTCAAGGTTGCTGTAGTATATGTAAATAGTGCTGGAGGAAGAATTTTACATCCAAAATATAACATTTTTTTAAATATCCACATATTTGCTTTGCTTTTTGGTCCCTTACTCCTAAAATGTATGGTTTGCTGCCAGTCATTGGGATAGAAGCCACTAAATAATGACATTAATTTTTACTTTCAAACTTTTATTTCCTTCAGAAAATTCATGCTAACACAAATCCTGTTATTTAAGCAACTTTCTAATTTTATAAGAGCAATAATTAAAATCTGTTTCTATTTTTGAGGATTTGTTCACCCTTTATTTAGGCTTTATCTATATTTCTTGAGGTAAGAGGTCGAGATGTATGCATACCTCTTTACTACAGCTGCCAGTGGTTCAGCCATCTCACTCTTTCACTCACACACACACTTTGTGCTTCAGAAATGCATGCTAACACAAATCCTATTATTTAAGCAACTTTGTAATTTTATAAGAACAATATTTAAAATCTGTTCGTATTTTTGAGCATTTCTTCCCCCTTTATTTTAGACTTTATTCACATTTCTTCAGCTTAAAGGTCAAGAGGTATGCAAACTCTTTACTACTGCTGCTACCAGTGGTTCATCTCACTTACACACACACACACACACACACACACACACACACACACACACACACACACACACACACACACACACGCGCGCACACACACACACACACACACACACACACACACACACACACACACACACCTCTGCTTCAGAAAACGCATGTTAACACAAATCCTAATATTCAAATAACTGTGATTTTGTAACAGCGATATTTAAAATATTTTCCTATTTTCAGCCTTTGCCCTCTGTTTATTTTTAGGCTTAAGCAGATACCTTCAGCTTAGAGGTCGAGAGGTATGCCAGCCTCTTAACTGCTGCTGCCAGGGACTGCTCGATTGCTCTCATGCTTCACTCTCTCTCTCTCTCTCTCTCTCTTTCTTACACACACACACACACACACACACACACACACACACACACACACACACACACATACACACACACACACACACACACACACACACACGCACAGTCTCTTCTGCTTTCATGCACACATTCACTCACACATGCAGGCAGAAACATAAATATTTATTTTTTTTGCACTCACTAAACAGCAAAAGCCCTGCTTAGCGAGTGAAAAATAACTTGATCAATCTCTCTCTCTCTCTCTCCCTCTCATACATGTATACACTCTCACACACAGACATAAACACATACACACACTTTTTTATTTTAATTTTCTTTTTTTTAATATTATTTTACACTTGCTAAACAGCAAAAGCTCTGCTTAACAAGTATACAATAATGACGGCCATTATTTTTTTTTCAGACTGACCTCCAAGGCTGCTTGACATGCTATTGTGAAGCAGAGGACTTGTTTTTAGTGAGCATTACCTGTACATTCACACCTTACTGGAGAATGTTCCTTCCCCAGTCAGGGCGAGATACACAGGTTGCCCATTCTCTAAACACTGATATTGGCTTAACCATGACCACTGAAACAAATGAAGATCAGTCCAAAAGAAGAAGAAAATCCAAGTCCTAATGATTTATCTGCAGGCTTAAATATACTGTTACAAGAATGGTTATTCTCTTAGTCATCAATTTCTATGATATACACACAAAAGGTGAAATATCATCTCATCACTCATTAGATAATAGTGAAACTGCTGACAACTCCACACATTTTAGACCCTTTTGATCTCTGCTGATATTAAATTATGTGCTACAAAACTTGCAATTATACTTTAATCTTTAATGTCAAAAATCATACACAAATATCAAGATAATTTTTTAAAGGGATATCTATTACAGTTCATATGACAATGTTCATTAATTATTCTTAAGCCTATAAAATTTTCACTTGTTTGTTTTTATTATTACTGTGAAAGCCTATGAAATTTTCATTTGTTTTGTTTTTATTATTACCTTTATTACATTTTAACTGTTTGTTGACATGTTGGGTAGACAGATTATCAAACCATTTTAAGCCAAGACACAAGCAAAGTTTGCAGCACATACAGATCAATTCACTTAGATATGAATACATAGCAATTGTTCAAAGCAGTTATATTTCACAAAACAATTAAATTTAACAGCACATATTAGGAAACTTTTATTTACACTTATGAATAAATACAATGTGTACTACATTAATTGATTGTATTACACTTAAAAATTTAGTTGAAATATTCATAAACTTCTAGAGTAACAGAAAGTTGTTAAAACTAGTTTTCCTTTTTTTTTATCTGATAATTTTATGAGGCTTAAAGCTGGGCAAAAGTTATTGCTTACATGGATATCTATGCTAATAAAGAAATAAACTGCCTCATGATGGGAACCCCCTTGTCTTCTCTCAGGGGATGGGTTGAATGAATTTTGTAGAAAGTATGCAATGTATTTATTAGAATTTTTTCCGTCACTCAGAAATTCATTCCTTGTCAAAGCAATTTATAGTTCTTTAAAAAATTTGCAATCTAAAGATGTATTGTCATTAATTATGATACAATTAATGTGATGGATACATATGTGAATCTGTTCTTATTTCATTCTTTATCATGCATTTGTTGACATTGGTTGTTATGTTGTTTTGGTTTTGCAAGTTTTCTTTTGAACAACATAAAGCTGACATGACAAAACATTCAGAAACATTTACCTTATTTTACCTTATTTCTCTTTTGGGAAAATGGCATCTCCACTAATTATCACATCAATAACAATGTACTAACCATACAATCAGTTGTGAGGGACTTAGGCACCCAGGTTGATAGTAACCTGACTTTTGACCACCAGGTTACCTCCGCTGTATGGAAGGCTTTCTACATGCCCCACCTCATAAATAAGGGTATTTCATCCAGGAACAAGGAGGTCATAACATCCCTGTACTCCTCCCTTATCAGAACCATTATTGAGTACAATGCCTCTTTTGGCATGTACCTTGCAAACACATGCAGCAGCTGGAGAGACCACAGAGGTTCCTGACCAGGAAAATCCAGGGTCTCAAACACCTATCCTATACAGATGGGCTAAAAGCCCTGTCCCTCTATTCAGTCTCGTACAAACTACTCAGAGGTTACCTGTGTCTGGCATACAAGGCCATCTCAGACCCAGCCTTGATGGAGTTGCTGCATATCCGTAAGTCAAACTCCACTCATGCAACCCACATGCAAGTCCTTAACCTGGTCTGTGACATTAATAGAACTTGTTGGGCTAGATTTGTGTCCCAAAGACTCCCACATCTGTGGAAGTGACTCCCTCTCCATGTCAAGCAGAGTACCTCTCTAGCCTTCTTTAAGGGGAACCTGGATGACTAGATGAGAAACAGAAAATACACCCTTGGGATCCCACCTGTGTCTCTGCTGGACAGGGAAAACAAGTGCTGACTTTGAGGGAACATGGGCAAAATTCTTGGCTAGGCTTATAAGGGCCCCTGGACCAATAGCCTAGTATCATCCTATGAACCCATGAACCTATGAATCTGCAGTTCCTTTTCATTAACCTATGTCTGTCAGACACTTTAATTAATTTTCCATCAATAGATGTACTTTTAGTTTACTTCGTACCTCAAATTGTTGAATTTAAAAGTCAACTGCGACTACAACTGACAAGCCAGACCAGACTTAGAAAATGCCCCGTCTAATGGTTTATCCAAACAGGGTGGTCTAGTCAGTGTGAGTGCCTTCTAATTGCTGCTTGGTGTTTTATTAGATTCCTTATTACATTGCTGCAGTTTGATTAGCTTGAATGTCACAGTGGCTAAAAGAAGGGTGATTCCACCGCAGACTGATAGCCAGTACAACTTTTTTATAGTATTGTAGAGGTTGAATATGGGAAACTGCTAAAAAATGAACCTTCATGTGTTATTTACTACACTCTGGGGTACCCTTGATAGCTCATGTAACTGATATTAAAAAACTGACACTACACAATATCCTTATTTATGACAAGTAACCAAATGACTCGGTACTCTTTCTGTTTACAATTACTGGATTTAAAGCTGTATGTATCAACAGGTTCATAGGTTCATACTAGGCTATCTGCCCTAGGGCATTTATAAGCCTAGCCAGAGTATGTTTGGCTTTCGCCACCCATTTTAAATTAATTTTGCTATGCCCTTTTTCGAGGTTAGTATACTGTGCCTCTGTCTAACTGTGACATAAAAGTGATACCCGGGGTAAACCTACAATCTCCCATCCACTCATCAAGATTCCTCTTGAAGAGAATCAATGAGGGACTCTGCCTAACCTGGACTGGGATTTTATTCCAGAGTGAAGGGAGCCTCTGGGTTATGAATCTGTCCCTCCAGCATTTCCTATTTATTTCAGTGCTGAGGTTCAAGACTCTCGAGCGCGTAGCTCAATGGGATTTGGATTTTCTGAGGTGCAGCATGTCCATTAATTCCGGGTTGGACATGGCTTTATACATCAGGCACAGATCGCCTCTGAGC